>NC_141818.1:32326985-32529485 GCF_982586985.1 Callionymus lyra
GAAGTGATGAAGCGACGTTGATATAAAGTTGTAATTAGCCTGACGAAGATGCGGGGCGACACACGGCGCCGCGTCTCCGGGCGAGTTTGTGTGCCGAAGATTTTTCAAAATCCACGAGTCTTTTGTTTTTTTTGAGACGAGCGAGGGGTCCGGTCGAGACCGAGTCAGGCCGGGACTCGAGAGCTCCTCAAACCAGAAGGTTTCTGCGGCTGACCTTCTTCTCTCTGCCACTAGGTGGTGTACAAGAAAGCTGCCATGGCTGTCGGATCGCTGACCATCAACGAGGAGAGGTCGGAGGTCATCGACTTCTCTGTGCCCTTTGTGGAAACGGGCATCAGTGTGATGGTGTCGCGTAGCAACGGGACCGTCTCGCCGTCCGCCTTCCTGGGTAACCAGACGTGTCTGATCACAAGTCACGGGGGGTCGGGTCACGGGGGAGGTCAGAGGTGGGAACGTGGTGGTCCGCCGACACACGGCCCCTCCTGACGGATGGTTTAAACACACACGAGCGGTTCCCCGACATCCTATGGCCACATGAATATTTCCACCAGGAAGTGAAGCGTGTTTTCCTTCCTTCCGCAAAGTCGATAAACTGCCCCCGACCAGTGCGAGACTTAATGTGCTGCATTGTCATCGGAGCGAGGGAGAGGGCGCCGCAGGACGTGTTGTGCCGTGTGTGTGTTTCTGTGTGTCTTTGTGGTCTATATTTGTCTCTGTGTGTTTTTGTCTTTATGTTTGTCTGTGTGTGTGTGTGTGTGTGTGTGTTTGTATTTGTATTTGTGTCTGTACATCTGTGTTTGTGTGTGGGTATAACTGAGTGTGTTTGTCTGTTTATCTGTGTGTGTGTGTGTGTGTGTGTGTGTGTGTGTGTGTGTGTGTGTGTGTGTGTGTGTGTGTGTGTGTGTGTGTGTGTGTGTGTGTGTGTGTGTGTGTGTGTGTGTGTGTGTTTTTATTTGTTAATGTACAGTATATGTTTCTGTATATCTCTGTGTATGTGTCTGTATATCTGTGTGTGTGTGTATTTGTTTGTCCCTATACCTGTGTGTATCTGTGTATGTCTGTGTCTGTATGTCTGTCTGTGTTTATGTGTACATCTGTGTGTGGCTAGGTGTGTGTGTCTCTATATCTGTGTGTGTATATGTCTTGTGGAGGTGTGAGTCTGTGTATATTTTGGCGTTTGTTTGCGTTTGTCTGCGTTTGTGTGTTCAGATGTGTGTGTATATTTCTTTTGTTTATTTATTAAATTGTTTGTGTGTACGTGTTTCTACATTATTCTGTGTGTGTTTCTTTGTTTTTGTGTGTGTCCATATTTATTTTATTTATGATTTATTTATTTATGTCTGTGCATTAATTTGCATGTTTCGCTGAGTGTTTGTTTTTTGTATTTATTTGTGCGTCTGTGAGTGTCATTGTAAATTTATTTGTGTGCATGTGTGTGTTTCGGTGTATCTTTGTGTGTGTTTGTATTTGTGTCTGTACATCTGTGTTTGTGTGTGGGTATAACTGAGTTTGTTTGTCTGTTTATCTGTGTGTGTGTGTTTGTGTGTGTTTTTATTTGTTAATGTATATGTTTCTGTATATCTCTGTGTATGTGTCTGTATATCTGACTGTGTGTGTGTGTCTGTGTGTATTTGTTTGTCCCTATACCTGTGTGTATCTGTGTATGTCTGTGTCTGTATGTCTGTCTGTGTTTATGTGTACATCTGTGTGTGGCTAGGTGTGTGTGTCTCTATATATGTGTATGTGTGTGTATATGTTGTGTGGAGTTGTGAGTCTGTGTATATTTAGGCGTCTGTCTGCATGTTTGTGTGTTCAGATGTGTGTGTATATTTATTTTGTTTATTTATTTATTTTGTTTATTTATTAAATTGTTTGTGTGTACGTGTTTCTACATTTGTCTGTGTGTTTCTTTGTTTTTGTGTGTGTCCATATTTATTTTATTTATGATTTATTTATTTATGTCTGTGCATTAATTTGCATGTTTCGCTGCGTGTTTTCTTTTGTATTTATTTGCGTCTGTGAGTATGTGTCATTGTAAATCTATTTGTGTGCATGTGTGTGTTTCGGTGTGTCTTTGTGTGCGTGTGCGCGTGCTCTTGTGTGTCTGTGTGAGTCTGTGTTTTTCTGGGTATCAGTGATGGTTCAGTTTCTCTCAAACTCGTATTAGAGTCACCTCAGCGCACAATCTCTCGCTTCACTCATACATTCCTGCTGCTACTACACAAAACACATGTAGACTCACACACATACACACACATGGAAAGATCACACACTCAGCGGGGAACATCACACTTTTATTCTTCCCCCTTCTCCCCTATCTCCCCCTCTGGCGTCTCCCTCTCAAACTCTCATCCCAGGGAATAATGGGAAATATGGAAATGTTCTCCCCCACTCTCCCTCTCTCTCACCCTCTGTCTCCCCTCCGTCTCATCCCCTCCCTTTTTCATCCGTGTTTCGTTTTTCCTCCTCCATCACCCTCTCTTCCTCTCTCTCTCTCTCTCGCCCCTCCCTTCTCACTCTCAGCTCATTTTTAAAGTTCATTGTTTCTTCTTCGAGGAATCATTTGGGAAATGGTTGTTTACTGAACACATTCATTGTTTACCAGCACTTGTTAACATGCTGTTGCTCCCTCAGAGCCCTTCAGCGCCTCCGTGTGGGTGATGATGTTCGTGATGCTGCTCATCGTCACCGCCATCGCCGTCTTCCTCTTCGAGTTCGTGAGTCCGCTGGGCTTCAACCGCAACTTGGCCCAGGGCAAAGGTACCGCCGCCCCAGGCCGGTGTTTGTAGTGTTCCGGTCCTGACGCTCTCCTGCCCCGCAGACCCTCACGGACCTTCTTTCACCATCGGAAAAGCCATCTGGCTGCTCTGGGGTTTGGTCTTCAACAACTCTGTACCGGTCCAGAATCCCAAAGGAACCACCAGCAAGTTCATCGTGTCTGTTTGGGCCTTCTTCGCCGTCATCTTCCTGGCCTCCTACACTGCTAATCTGGCGGCCTTCATGATCCAGGAGGAGTTTGTGGACCAGGTCACGGGACTGTCCGACAAGAAGGTGATTAAGTGGAATGTCCAGATTATGACTAGATATCAATGTCAGATTACAGTCAAGATTAACACACAATCCAAATGTAAATTAAAATAAAGTTATTATCTACGCAGTTGAATCAGGAACAAAACTGGATTATCTCAAGGAAATTAAGAGAAGTTAAGAGCTTAAAGTTAATTAAAAATGTTTGAAAATGTCAGTTACAAAGTCTGAAGATGATCGATTAGAAACAATTCAATATGGACCTTAAAGACAAACGTTGAAATTATCCAACTACATAAAAGGAAAAAATGATCAGATTTAGAATCCAAATCCAAAATTAGTGTTTTTACACATTAACGAACATTCACACACACACACACAGACCAGCACCTGTAAAATCTCACAAAGACAAACACACAAACATGCAAACACACACAGAAAGACAATAAAAAAACAACACATTTAGAAAAACACATGCTTAGACAAACAAACAAAGAAAAACATAAAGAGACCAACAATCACACACACAGAAAAACAAAAAACAGACAAATACACTCGCACAGGCGAACACACACATAGAAACACTCGCACAGAACCACACAGACAAACACACACACACACAAAGAAACACAGCACACACACAAGATCAAATGTGAGTGTGCTGTGTCAGCAGAACTACGTCTTGCGCTCGGCTGGAGTTTCACTGATGTTTACTGAGGACTTCACTCGTCCATCTTCATTCTCCTCCTTTTGTCTCATCCTCCCTTACAAAAACCTAGACAAGGAAGTTTCTCTCAGATGGTCTCTGGCAGTTCTGATCCTCATCCTGGTAATGTGGACCTTCTCCTGATGAGGGCGGGTCATGAAAGCACCAGACCCGGATGGATGAAGTGGTGATCGTCTCTTCTCTAACCCCTCCCGTCTTGCTCCTCCAGTTCCAGAGTCCGTACTCCTACTCGCCTCCCTTCCGTTTCGGGACGGTCCCCAACGGCAGCACCGAGCGCAACATCCGCAAGAACTACCCGGACATGCACCAGTACATGACCAAGTACCACCAGACGGGGGTCCATGACGCGCTGGTCAGCCTCAAGACTGGGTACGATTCCTCCTAGCAACCGCACAGGCGGACCGGTTCTCTGTTGAGACCTAGGGATCCTGCGTCCCATTACTGCATCTGTCTGTGTTTGTTCTTCTCTCTCTTCTGAACGAGGACGGAGCCGTGTTGATCCGTTCTGTATGTCCTCAGTGACAGTTTGTTTCATCTGTGAGTGACGGAGAATCAGGGGGCGCTCTTGTCAAAGCCAATCCAGTTTACGCTCTTCAAACTTGTCCAGCGCGTCATCACACTTAACACGTTAACTCAACACCCGCTGACCCTGTTGACGCGGGTGAAGCCCTCAAACCGTAATTTGAGGGTCTGCGGGTCGAGGGCGTGAAACCACCGGGTGTCATGCTCCTCTCCTCTGCAGGAAGCTGGACGCGTTCATCTACGACGCGGCGGTGCTCAACTACATGGCGGGAAGAGACGACGGCTGCAAGTTGGTGACCATCGGCAGTGGCTACATCTTCGCCACCACTGGCTACGGCATTGCGCTGCAGAAGGGCTCCTACTGGAAGCGCCTGGTGGACCTGGCTATCCTGGGCATCATTGGAGACGGTGAGGTCTACGTGACGAGTCTGCGTGACCTTGTTGCGTTGTTGGTGTGTGTGTGCGTAGAAGGTTGGAGTATAACAAATCCAAATGCTGAACGCACTAAAGCGGCACACTTCACACCCCAGTTGTTTTATTGAGGGTATAACACAAACACACACACATTTAGACACACACACACCTCCTTTTTTTATCAATCCATCACAATCCTCCCCATTACAGGCGCTTCACGCCTCCTCCTCCTTCTCTACTCCTGCTCCGCACACCTCTATATCTCCTTAACTCTTTCCCCCCTTTTTCCTCATTTTTTCCTCCCTGCCTTCTTTTTGCAATCTCCTTTTTCACTCCAGCTTCCTTTCCTTCCCTTCCTCATCCTCTCTTCCACTTCAGTCTTCACGCCTCCTCACCTCTACCCTCTCATCCCATTTGAGCACCCCCGTATTATCTGCTCCCTAGTTCTGTCGTTTTTATCATCCCTTCTTCATTCCTTCCTCTCATCCTCCTCTAATTCAATTCCATCCTTTTTTCCCCCTCTTCTTTTCTTATTCCCATTCCCCCTCTTTCCTCCGACACCACACTTCTAATCCCGTTCCCCTTTCGCCTGGCCAGTCTATTTGGGTTCCTGACATGATGTGTGCTGTCAGATGCAAATCATCTGTCCGTGACCTGGATTAGAGCGCGAGTCAAAGTTGTCATCCTTACTTTGGCTCGGTAATGTCTCCTGAATCTGAGTTGTTTTGTTCCGTTTCTTCTGTTCAGCTGCGGAATAAACTCATGAAACAGGATTTTGACTTCTTCCGCCCTGCAGGGGAGATGGAGGAGCTGGAGGCCCAGTGGCTGACCGGCATCTGCCACAACGAGAAGAACGAGGTGATGTCCAGCCAGCTGGACATCGACAACATGGCCGGCGTCTTCTACATGCTGGCCACCGCCATGGGCCTGTCCATCCTCACCTTCATCTCCGAGCACCTCTTCTACTGGCGGCTCCGCTACTGCTTCACCGGCGTGTGCACGGGGAGGCCGGGCTTGCTCTTCACCATCAGCAGGGTGAGAATCCTGTGCTGCCAGCGCCCCCCACAGGCCGGCACTGTGGCAGCGCAACGAAACATTGATGCGGTTTCAACCCTGTGGATGGAAATTTAGTGTAATGTGATTTAAATCTCAGATGCAGGCAGCTCGAGAGAGGGAATGAGATGAGAGAGAGCATGTGGGCTACACAGACACACACACACACACACAAACACACACACACAGATAATTAGCTGCAGAAACAAAACTTAATTTACAAATTCTCTGGAAGCGTCTTAAAAGTGCTGGAGAGAAGGAGCGAGGAGATTGTTTGAAGGGAGGCTCGTCCTGCCGCCTCTCTTGCAGTTATTTATGCCGCTAAACTCAAACAAAGCAGTTAATTTTTAATCCTTCATCTGCCTGATTTGCCTAATCTTCGCTCGGGAATGCAAACTGTCTAAACAAGTGACGGAAAAAGTGCATCTGGTTTAGGATGTTCATGTCTTCATCCGTCTCACTGTAGAGGGGGACAGATCACCGCTGGAGGGTGTAGATGTGCATTTGGTCTTGTTACATTGTAGACGGGCATGTGGTGCCCGCCTAGATTAGCACATGCTGTCGATCAATCGTAGATGAGGATTCAGCACTGGTTGTAAAGAGCATTTGGTGGCGATAATGGATAAGCATTAGGTGCCAGTCCAGGATTAGGCCCCTGTGCCACTTGAAGAAGAGCATGTGGTGTCGATCTTTGATAAAGGCCCTTGTGCTTTTTGAAGAAGTGCATGTGGTGTCAGCCGTAGTTAAAGCCCTGATGCCGCTTGTTGAAATGCATGTGGTGCTAATCTTTGAAAAAGCCCTTGTGCCGTTAGAAGAAGAGCATGTGGTGTCGATCATATCGTAGTAGATGAGGCCATCGTGCCGCCTGGAAGAGCATGTGGTCCCAGGCTTGGATGAAGATGTGATGCTGCTCGTAGATGAGGCCCTGGTGCCACTTGTAGAAGAACATGTGGTGCCACTCGTATATAAGGCCCTGGTGCCGCTTGTAGAAGACTTAGAGGTGCTGCTTGTAGAAGAACATGTGGTGCCACTCGTATATAAGGCCATGGTGCCATTTGAAGAACATGTGGTGCCACTCTTAGATAAGGCCTTGGAGCTACTTGTAGAAGAACACGTGGTGCCACTCCTAGATAAGGCTCTGGTGCCGATGGAAGAAAAAAATGTGGTGCCACTCGTAGATATAGAAGAACATGTGGTGCCAGTCACAGATAAGGCCCTGGTGCTGTTTTAGAAGAACATTTTGGTGATGTGGTGCCACTCGCAGATAAGGCCCTGGTTCCGCTTGAAGAAGAACCTGTGGTGCCAGTCATAGATAAGGTCTTGGTGCCCCTTGTAGAAGAACAACTGGCGCCTCTTGCAGATAAGTAAGTAAGTAAAAGTTATTTGTAAAGCCTCTATCTAGACCAGGGTCACAAAGCGCTTTAACAATTAAAAACAATACACAGTTTAAATAAATACTTTAAAAGGCCAAGAGAAATAAGACAAACACAAGAGTCCCAGAAAATCAGGGAAAAGCACAAATAAAAATGTCTTAAGATGTTTCTTGAAGGAGTCAGTAGATCCATCATGCACAGAGGGAGAGGAAGATTGTTCCAAAGCTTAGGAGCAACAGCCTGGAAGGATTTCTTTCCTCTGGTCCTGAACTGTGTGCAGTAGATTCTGATCCACAGACCTCAGAGCCCGAGATGGGGTGTAAGACTGGATCAGATCACTGATGTAAGGAGGAGCTTGACCATAAATAGCTCTGAAAGTAAGAGCCAGAATTTTAAAATTGATTCTGAAAGAAACTGGCAGCCGGTAACCGTGGAAATGTGAGTTCTTCTACTAGAGCAGGTCAGAATTCGCTTTTCAATGTTATGTATTAACTGCAGCTGAGACAGCTCCTTCTTGTTCAGGCACAAAAACAAACTGTTTCAATAGTGTAAACAAGGTGACACAAACGCATGGATTACAAGCTCCAGATCGTCATCAACAAAAATGTGGTGAGAAACATTAGGAAATCTCTGAATGATTTTACCCAGGGGAATCAAGTACAGCAAAAATAATAGGACTCAAAACAGAACCTTGAGGGACTCCACACAACAGATCCGCTTATTCAGACCTCATTTGAAACAGCGCCCAGAAAGGTATGACGAGAACCACTGTAATACAGACCCAGACAGTCCCACTTCATCCCTCAGTCTTCTCAGCAGGATCTGGTGATCAACTGTGTCAAAGGCTGAGGACAGATCGTAGAGAACCAGAACAGTGTATTTACCTGGATCAACTGACATTATGATGTCACTGGACACTTTCAGTAAGGCTGTCTCCGTACAGTGATGTTTACGGAAGCCAGACTGAAACTTCTCATGAATGTCGCTCTGATCCAGGAACAAAGACAGCTGCTCAGACACCACCTTCTCCAAGATCTTGGACAAGAAAAGGGGGCTTAGAAATAGACCTGAAATTACTGAGGACAGTCACTTATAAGCCTGGCTTTAAAGGCTCCACAATGGCATGTTTAAATGCATTGACAAAAAAAACCCTGAGGAAAGGGAGAGGTTCACCATATTGGTAACACAGGGCCCAATTACATCAAACACTTTCATAAAGAGCCTCTAGGAAGGACTGATCCAGTATCTCAACACAATTATGGGTAAAACAGTGAATCGAATTGTCGACGTTAAGGCAATCATTGAAGGAAAGAAGGTCAAACATAGCAGAAAAAAATGCAGTATCGCTGAGATGACACGCCTCTTACTTTACTTTCAAGGGCTTAGGTTCAGGGAAGAAGTCCAGGTAAAAGAAGACAAGAGAATGATCACTCAGATGGTCATCATGTACAGACAAATTAGAAATGTCCAGGCCAAAAGTAAAAACTAAGTCTAAAATGTGGCCTTTTTGGTGAGTGGGTTCAGAAATGTGTTGCTGCAAATTAAAGGCTTCTGTCAAAGTTAAAAGTTATTTTGCAGAGCAAGATGTGACATCATCAACATGAAGATTTAAGTCTCCAAGAATAAGAGCAGATTCCATTTTAATAATAGAAGATAAAAAAGTACACTACAACAGCAGCCAGCAAGAAACATTTAATTAAGATTAATAAACTCTTCCTCTCTCTGCCATGTCTCTGAAAAAAAAAAAAAATCCAACTTTTCTCTTGAGGAGATCATTCAGAGAAAAGGATGTATTTGCAATGGAGCGAGCATTCAACAGGCCAATATGCAGCACTGATGATGTCACTGAGGCTGGGACAGCCGAGCTGTTTGTTTGTTGCTGTTTTTGTGACTTTCTATATGTGTATGTTGCTGTGTTTGTGTTGGTCTGTATATGTGTGTTGGTGTGTTTAGGTGTTTCTGTAGTTGTGTGTGTGTGTCTGTTGGTGTGTTTGTGTCGTTCTGCAGAGGTGTGTGTGTTAGTGTGGTTCTGTAGTTGTGTGCGTGTGTTTTGCTGTGTTTGTGTGGTTCTGTAGTAGTGTGCTGGTGTGTTTGTGTGGTTCTTTAGTTGTGTGTGTGTGTGTGTGTATTTTGCTGTGTTTGTGTGGCTCTGTAGTTGTGTGTGTCTCTGTTGGTGCATTTCTGTGGTTCTGTATTTTAGTGTGTGTGTCTGTTGGTGTGTTTGTGTAGGTGTGTGTGTGTGTGTGTGTGTGTGTGTGTGTGTGTGTGTGTGTGTGCGTGCGTGCGTGCGTGCGTGCGTGTGTGCGTGCGTGCGTGCGTGCGTGCGTGCGTGCGTGCGTGCGTGCGTGCGTGTGTGTGTGTGTGTACTCTTGTCTCTGCATGCACCATCAACATGCTGCAGGTTAAGTGGCTTGACAGCGTCTCTTCAGTCTCAGAGCTCCTCCAGTGACATCATCACCTAAATTAAATTTACCGGCGCCTCTGAGAGACTCATCTAAAGAAGTGGTCATTATCTCACTCACCGCCTCACACAACCAAATGAGGTTAAAGTCTTCGAGTAAAGGCACTCGAGGAGTGAACAGAGGGCTCGGCTAATTTACCTTCCAAGAAAAATAAGTGCTTCTTTGAAACATCTGCTCCTCAGTAAGCTCCTCTGTTGTCTCTGCACACACTCCTCCACCTCTTTCTTCTCCTTCTCTTCAAATTCCACTTTTTCTACTTCCTCCTCCTCCTGCTTTTCCTTCTCTTCTTCCTTCTCTAGTCCCTCCTAATCGTTCTTCTCCTTTTCTAGTTCTCTAGTTGTTTATTTGTGTTTGGTTATGTTTGTTTATGTGTGTGTGAATGGTTTTTTGGGTATGACTGTGTGTTTGTTTAGATACGTTTAAATGTGTGTGTGCGATTCAGGGTTGGTTCGGTCACTCAGTGGGCTTTGGGCTCAACAAGTTGAAAGTGTGGATTTAAACTTAAAAGTAGTAACACTTGTTCGAACCATTGTCTTCCCCTTCAGGGCATCTGGAGCTGCATTCACGGGGTCCACATCGACATGAAGAAGAAGAATCCCGAGCTGGACTTCAGTCCTCAGGCCAACATGCTTCACTTGCTCAAGTCTGCCAAGTCCATGGCCCTGTCGTCCCCGAAACGCAACACCGTCCTGCTTCAGCCCAGCATCATGGACGTGATGACAGGGAAAGGTACGTCATTTGTGGCTCGTTTCCATCTAAAACATTGATCTAATTAACTTAGGGAACTTTTCATTTGATAAAGCCAAAAGAGACACTGAAAGTTTAAAAAGTTTTCTGTTTTTGGAAGCTTATCCGTTGACATTATCTGTGTTCTTTATCTTTAAATTGAACTGCAATTTCGAACGAACCATCAAACTTTAAATGATCTGGTGGAAACTGCAGTCTAAACGGACAACATCATCTGTTGATAATCCGGTGTTCTCAGACGGCTTCACCTTGAAGTGACCTCTGGGTTTTAACGACATCGACAAAGCGTGTGATTGGTTGTCAGCCAGCCGGGGAAAGAGATAAATCCTGTTCAACCATCGCGGCGATTGTATCTGAGGTGCTTCTTCCTTGTCTCCTAGGTAACTCACTCCACAGTCTGCCGCAAAAGGCTCCTGGTCTCTATAGCAACGCCAGTGGTCCACAGGGCTTCTTTTCGTTGTCCGGGCGACACAAGAACCTCCTGAACAATGCCACGCCGTTTCCTGTGCAGCAGAAAGGTCCGCCAATCCCAACCAGCCCCAACAAGCCACAGCTTTCAATCACCAACGACAACGGGAAAAGCCGTGTGCCCGGTCCAGCCCTCGCAGCGTCTAAGCCACGAGCGCTCTGGAAGAAAAGTGTGGAAACTATAAAGACCCAGCCACCGGCTGTGTCGCCTGGTTCTGGAACTAGTCCGACCCCTGCCTCCGGCCCCCCACAGATGAAGAGCCAGCGCTACATCCCTGAAGACCCCCAACATTCTGACCTCTCCGAGTGCTCCAGCCGCCCACCATCGCACAAGGACTCTGACTCCATGGCAATGAGGGGAGGATTCAAGGCTGTAAATCAGCTGAGGAAAAGAGGAGGTGGAGGTGGCGGGGGTCCAGGCAGCGGAGGATCCAAGATCTACTCCATTGACTCGGACCAAGCGAGTCTCCAGTCTGCACCTCTGTACCAGCGGGACAGTCAGGGAGGCAGTGACGAGCACAGCTACCCCCCTGACCTGTTCCCGCCAGAAAGCAACTATGCGCTCCAGTGTGACGGTCCCGTCCTGCAGCTGAGCGCCAGCCTGCTGCACCACAGCCACAGCGCCGAGGCCGACCTACACTCGCTCAAGGACAAGAAGTACAGCACCTACACCCACAGCAGGTACACCACCGCTCTGTTGTTGTCGTCCCTTTTTTTAGGTTTCACAAGACACTGTTTTTTTCTATTTTCAAGAAAATCTATACAATAACCTTTATAGTTTTACCTTGACCCTAGCGGTAAGAGGCGCTGTTATTTACTTAATATCATCAAGAAGCTTTCCACGTCCCATATGTAAAGAAAAAACTGTTGTTGTGTTGAGGTTCACAAAGCTCATGAATGCACCGTGATCGTTCCTGACGATTGCAGGAGAAAGTTGTTGCTGTCCATGACACATTCATCTTGTATTTTCAACTTCTGTGTCATGAAAGTGTGAACAAAGTCGTTTTTTTTCTCACATGGACAGTCCTTGTTCAAGCCTACAGGACTATGAGTTTCTTGTTGTTAACGTCAGCACCACAGGTGTGTCTTCTAGACAACGCTGCAAGCGCGATCGTCTGTCTGCAGCAGTGGAAGTGAGAAACACAAACACAGTGAAACACGATGAAGTCAAAAGTTGTTTGTCAGTTATTCCACTGCTGGCCTTGTTTTCTGGTAATCCAGGTGAAAAAGTATAAATTCCACTTTTTATTAAACAGGTTGTCTTATGCCCTATTGCTAATAAAAAAAAGGTACACATTCGCCTCCAGGGGACACTGCAACATTGACACTACTCACCCTCTCTTTACAGTGTCAAGGACAAGAGTGGAGGTTCCTTCGACGCTCCAGGATCCGGATCGCAGGGAGTCAAGCCAGGGCAGTGCCGCTCCTGTCTAACCAAGATTGGCGGCTTCTCTGGATTGTACACGGTGCGCTCGCCACCGGCTCGCTGCGACGCCTGCGCTCACCTCGGGAATCTGTACGACATCAGTGAGGACCATCTGCACTCCCACTTCTCCCAGACGCATCCACACAGTGGCGACATGTTCACTCACTACCTTCCCCAAAGCGAGCTGGGTCTAGTGGGCGAGGGGGACGGCCTGGTGAGCCACTTTGAGCCCTCGCCAACTTCACCGTCTCCCCTCACCACGCCGACGTCGGCCCAGCACCTCCAGCTTAGTCGACAGCACTCGTACGAGAACGTGCTTCCGGACGACGTTCCCGAACGGCAGCCTCACACTCATCTTCGGGGTCTTAGCCTGCCAGACAGAGAAAGGGACCGGGAACTAACACTGGACGAGGGGGCTTACGCAAACGTCCTCACAATGCGCTCAGACCGTCCCTTTAGCAGTCGCAGTCCGCCATCGCCGTCGCCCTCACACCACCAAAGCCTAGACGCCCCTCTTCCGCTCCCCCGCCGCTCCAAAAGTCTGTTTCCAGACCGTCCCTCACACAACCCTTTTCTCCAGTCTGCCCCTGGCACCGTGCAGCGAGAACCTGCCTCACAGGCTGTCGCTCGCCTGCCACAGAGAAATTCTGCCCACGAGCTCTACAAGCAACGGAATCCGCTCTCACTGACGCTCGGTAACCATGGCAGCCATCATATCAACCAGCATGGCAGCCATCTTGACCAGCAAGCATTCTACCCTCAGCAGGAGCCCCCCATAGTGGCCTACATGGTCCCTCCTGCCGCCTCGCAACCCATGAGCTACGTGACAGCGCCGCGGGCCTCCAGTGCAGGCGGCAACCGTCCACGGCTTTACCGCAGAATGCCCAGCATTGAGTCTGATGTCTGAGAGAGACACACACACTCTCACACACACACTCTCACTAGTAATGTGTGTTTGTGTGCTACTGGACCAAAGCACATGAGGGAACACAAAGACTGTAGCCTACGAGAAAAGGAAGTCAACGGGGTTAATGGTGATACCAAGAAGGGTTGAGGCCACAGGGGAACACCTGGAGGCACGACACAAGATAAAGAGAGTGTGTAAGTGTTAGTGTGTGTTCTTGCCTCAAGCGCTGAGCAGCGAGGCACAAATTGACAGAAGAAGACAGATCCCAGTCCAGGTGGAGAGGACGCTGCGCAGAAATCTCTCCGACAACCTCGGCATCTCACCAGCCTGTCCCACTCACACCGGAAAACAATACGACTCCTGCTGAACTCGAAGAGACGGACGATTGTCTCATGGAGAGGCAGGAGACGGATCCCGTCGCTGTAAAAAAAAACACACTGTGTCCATTTTTTTAGGGAAAGACTGTTTGTAACTGTTGATGTCAGCTAATTGAACATTCCAAATGAGGAGAGATAATGGCCGCCGGCCTCTCAGGATGAGAGAGTGTGTTCTCGTGTTTCTATATCCAGAGACGTAAACTTTAGCATTTGTTGCTTCCTCTTTAGCTTCAGGTCACACTTGCATGCTTCCTACCGCCCTGTGCTACACACACTCCCAACAGGGTCATATATGCACACACACATAAAGCAGTAGTTGAGTAGTTTAGAGTGTGTGTGAACAATGCTACGAGGACGCCTCTATTGTGCACTTGGTAGATTTTATACCACCCGACGCGTCGTTGAACCAAAAACACTTTTCTACTAAACCTCCATGGACATCTGCTCTCAAGTCATCGCGTACAACGCCAGGAACGAATCCTTTTGTTAGCATCTCTGGCTAATTCTGCCTCCATCGTCCTCTTGCTCGTACGGCTCCACACGACTTGTTTTCATTTGGAAACAAGAGGGATTAAAATCAATAAATGTTCAATAATAACAATATTAATACATGAATAAGTCAACTTCAGAAAGGGTGAACACTTTATAAAATCTACTGTTCACATAAGTCTCTGGTGTTTACACTATAATGATGGTGTTTGTCAAAAAAAACTAAAATTTTGATTAATTGAAAACGTTTCTATGGTAACAGAGATTTACAACAACAACAAGAGCGTCTTCCATGTGTTTGCTTTTTTATAATCAAAGATTTCAGTCTGTTAAAATCAAGCACAAAAGTCTGTTGCTTTTCACCTGGTTCCCCCCGTAGATGTCGGGAGTGAGTATTTGTACCGTTCCATACTCTTAACTCTCTCTCTCGCTCAACGCTTCTGTCGTTGACCAATTAACATTCTACGACAGACCAAAGCTGGTAAGACGGTCCTCCCCAGTACAGACGCCAAAGTTTCATTACTTTCTACTTTTATTTAACCTAGGTGTTTTGCTACGACTGATTTTAGCTGAAACTTGACACTCAAAACTGGTTACGGCTGCGACCATGTTGCCAAAAACTTGGATTTTAAGGCAAACATCATATTTAGTGTGAGGGAAACTTAAACATAATTATTTCCTGAAAAGATTTGATTGTCTTTAAAACAATTCAGACGTTGCAAAACCATGAATCAATGACAGCAGATTTTGTCATGAACATGGGTCTTCCAAACTGGCCTGTCACCTTCTAGCATGGACCTCAAGTTACGAAACCTCAGTCGTGTGGACGCCGCCCGGTCAGAGAGCTAAGAGCCTAAAATCTGCTCTTTTTTTTCATATCAAGGCTTTGCTAATGTCTCAGAGAATTAGCTGCTGAGCTCTTCACCTGCCAAGATGGGCTGCGACTTGTGCAGTGTCAGGTGTTTCCGGAGAGAGCCCTTGATAATTTTGTCACCGCATTTATCCATTAGTGGCCAAAATAGAAAACCTTGACCTCAAGGTTTTTGGTTAGGAGTACCTAAGGGGGGACGATTGGGGTACCAATATCCAGTCATTAAACAAATCGGACTTGTTGTTAGCGAGAGCCGCCACAGTTACTCAACCAGAAATACCCAATGAACTAGTGCAACTTTCTGTCATATGTTTGGTAGGAACACAAGATTTGAGTGACACGACCCCGAAGGACCAGACTATAGGAGACGCACCTTCTCGGATAGTTCGGTGGAAACATATGTGACAGAAGAATACAAGCGTCCTCAGAATCCCAGCAAAGGCTGACGGAGCCGACGCACCGACACGTCCCTGCCCACGTATAGCCCGCTATATATAACCCTGAAGAAGCACCTTGGAGCGACCCCTGCTGGCTGCTTTTATGCACAATATCAGGTTGCAATATTCTTCTTCTGTACAGTTTCAGTTCGATGTTTTGGTTTCTTGGGTTTGAAAGTGTTTCTTTATAACAACTTGGCATTTTAATCTTTTAACCTTCGACTGGCATGTTTTAGATTTGTGGATTCTTTTCTTCCTGGAGTTGTCGCCGGCTGAATCATGAATAATGCCGGGCCAGCCTGCGTGGTACGATTCCTCCGCCCACGTCCCTCACTACTGTGAGAGTGTTTCACCCCGGAGTGTGTCAGTGTGTGTTTTCTAGCACTGTGGAGATTTATATAAGACAGAGATGAGGTGTGTATCAGCTTTGTAGTGTGTGTTTGTTTCATTTCTCTCGTCCCACACGTCACCTTTGACCTGTTACTCATACCGTCTGTTCACAACTTTTCAGTACCACACTAACCTTCTGTTCCAGTTTGTGTGTGACACACTTGTGTTTCTGGAGGTACTTTTGTTTTTCTGGGGTTCTCGTGCACCTTCACTACCTTCCACCGTGGTTCCTTACCCCGACTGTGATGTCACTGCTGGCGCAGCACAACGCCAGCCGCTCCTGTGGGCAGGAGGCGTGTGGTTCCGCCGGTCCTGTCACACGTGTAGAAGTTCAGGGGTTTCTAAGATACCGTTGTGATGTAAATACCTTGTCACTCAGTACCTCTGTACAATGTGTAAATAAGTAAAGTTACATTTTTCTACGTGTCCGGCTGTCGTCTGCTTCATCTGTTCTTCCTGTGGTGACGATGACACATTCAACAGTGTTTTAAAATATAAGTTCATACACATTAATAGATGATGCCAACAAAAAAAAACAGGTCCCAGTGAATCACAGTGAGACAGTGGCGAGGTATGACCTTCAACAGGCGGAGTTTAACTATCGCCTTCTTTTTTTTTAAATAAAAAAGCTTCAAAACAGGAGAAGAAAATCTCTAATAATTGATCAAGGTCTGGAGTTCCAGGTGGATTCAGGGAGGTTTCAAAGAGCAAAAGGGGGGGTTCGCTGATTCGATATACATCAGAAGGGTTTCTTGATTTGGGTTAAAAGAGTTGTTAGCATGTAGCGATTTTTCCACATGCATTTTCGACAAGCTCAGTGTAACTTTCCTTTTTTTCATTCACACGTTTAAGACGACGTGGAGCGACTGCTGGTCCATAGTTACACTCATCTGTCTGTCTTTTGCCGTCTACTCTTTCATCTGACCAATCATCGCATTCGTCCATCTTCACACTGTTTGTGTGTTTATCAGTGTCCTGCTAAAATAGCTTATTTTTCTTTTTTTTTAAACATTTATCTCCCCGAGGACACAAACGCCCTAATCTTGGCTGAAGTGGGACAACACTTACACACACACACACACACACACAGGCCCCGGGATCTGTCACACAGTGCCGACCAGCTGCAGAGAAGATGGAGGGAAGAGAAAGGAGGGGAACAAAGGAGAAGAAGCTGCAACCGTGGAGACTCCTGAACCAACGCATGAACTCTGTGCGTTGTGAGTCTGTGTGTGTTACTCAAGTTCACTCTCATCAATGTATTCACCGATCACTTCATCACATGTTCACTCATCAGTGTGTTTTCAATGAGTGTTCACTCTAATAACTTTCTGTGTGTGTGTGTGTGTGTGTGTGTGTGTGGGGGTGTGTGTGTGTGTGTGTGTGTGTCTGTCAGAGGTCTTAATGCCTTCTGACATGATCCATATGTTCATCTCTTCATCAGTGCAGAGACGTTATTTAATGACCAGAACCGGGCCGCACCACATGTCCTCTTGTTCTAGAATCAGTGGAACATTCTGGATCAGGACTCGGCTCCATGTTTGCCCTGCAGTGGATCTCACACACACACACACACACACACACACACACCAGCGCGATGAAGCAGATAAATGAGGATAATTAATTTCCCGGATTAAGAGCTCGTCCATCTGAGCGGGCCTGCGGCAGATCCAGAGTCCTGCACGACGTGGGAGCTGCAGGGCCCCTGCTGGAGGCCCGGCCCAAGACCCCCAACATCCTCATTAGCGGCCCACACACTTAATACATGTGTGTGTGTGTGTGTGTGTTGATGTGTGTGTTTAAAGTGAGAGCAGCAGCCTACACAGAAAACCAACACATGAAAATTCATGAGGACCCGGCGACGCCTACTCACACGTACTAAAAATACTGAAGTCGAGCTTCGTCAGAGAGGAAGAGGAGGGAGAGATGAAGAGAGGAGGAGGAGGAGAGAAGATGAGAGAGGTGTAACATGAAGCCCAGAAGAGAAAAATATAGTTGCATCCAAGTTGGAGATCTATTCTCAGCCCGCAGCGGTCAGTGTGTGTCTGTGTCGACGTGTGTGTTTCTTCGATAGTGTGAAGAAATGAAAAACTCTTTCTCCACTTATTGACATCCGAGCGTGTGTGTGTGTGTGTGTGTGTGTGTGTGTGTGAGTGTGAGACTGATGCAGACTGACGGTGTGCAGCGTTGTCGGCCGTCCTGCAGCAGAGAAGGTGGGAGTCAGATTTTATTTGTGACTTCAGGACTGAAGCACAAGAAGAAATATTCACGGTTCAGATGGTGGTGCTCTTTCTCACACACACACACACACTCACACACACACATAACAAGTATCACTAGATGTGTTTCTGCCACAAGATATGAAAACAAGTTTCACTCGACTAAACAATCTACAAACTTCTGCTCTCATCGCACAACAGAGATGTACAAGGTTCTCTGGTCTATTTCATGAGTTCTGTTTGGTTTAGTTACATTATTTTTGCACATATTCTTTGAAAATGTGCTTTTCTTTGAATCAAATGTTCATCATTTCATAATTGAATGAATAGTCTTGATACTAAACTGTATGTTTCTTTCAAAATAAAAGCATCATCATCGTCCATTGCAGCGTTAAACAAGCCATGGATTGCTAAACTTCAACATGCTAATGCTAACGTCGCAAACTAGCACCTCAGCTAAATGAGCGGCCTTGAGTGTGTCACAACTCTCTGACAACACGACAACCAACCACACAATCTTTCACCTTCAGTTGTGACCGGACAGAAACCTGCCGGCCCATCTTTATGACCTTGAGCGTGACCTTCAGTCCCATGACAGCACAACAGCTCAAACTTCTTGAAAACTGCATCCCTGAGGTCCACAATAGATGTGACGCGTGACTAATGACAGCTGCTACACTTGCTCACACACACACACACACACACACACACACACACACACACACACACACACACACACACACACAAACACGTAAATAGCTCTGCCAGGCTATGTTTATGCTAAATGCTGTATGCTAATGAGGCTGCTTCCAGGTTCAGAATTAGAGTTGAACAATTTGAGTATATTTAGCTCTAATAACTGAGCTAATACACCATTACCCTTCACAAACACACACGCATACACACACGCACGCACACACACACACCCACACACACACAGCTGACTGCCTAAGCAACAAGCAGGTGAACTTCCTCCTCCTCACATCGTTTAGTTCTGTTTGTTTTGTTTTCTCTCTTCTGTTAATGATTACGCTTCAGGCGGGAGGATGCGGGTGCGCTTGTGTCGATCACCTCCTCCTCCACACATCAGCAGCTCCTCAACTCCAGCATCCCTTTCAGCCGCTCCAGGAACAACCGTCAGCGCCGTCGTCATCTTCGTCGTCGCATCTTCGTATCGTCATCTTTATCTTCATCTTTGTCTTCATCTTTGTCTTCATCTTTATCATCATCATCAAAATACTAGTCGTCGTCGTCGTCGTCGCCATAATCAATATCATCATCATCATAATCAATATCATCATCATAATCAATATCACCATCACCATCACCATCACCATCACCATCACCATCACCATCACCATCACCATCACCATCACCATCACCATCATCATCATAATCAATAACATCATCATCATCATCATCATCATCATCATCATCATCAATATCATCGTAATCATCATCATCATTATCAAAATCATCATCATCATCATCAAAATCATCTTCATCATCATCATCATCTTCATCATCATCAATATCATCATAATCATCATCATCATAATCAAAATCATCATCATCATAATCAATATCACCATCACCATCACCATCACCATCACCATCACCATCATCATCATCATCATAATCAATATCAATATCAATATCAATTTCAATATCATCATCATAATCAATATCATTATAATCATAATCATAAACATAATCAATATCATCATCATCATCATCATCATCATCAATATCATCATGATCATCATCATCATGATCAAAATCATTATCATCATCATCATCTTCATCATCATCAATATCATCATAATCAACATAATCAACATAATCAAAATTATCTTCATCATCATCATCATCTTCATCATCATCATCTTCATCATCATCATCAATATCATCATATTCATCATAATCATAATCATCATCATCATCATCATCATCATCATCATCATCATCATCATCATCATCATAATCAAAATAATCATCATCATAATCAAAATCATCTTCATCATCATCATCATCATCATCATCATCATCATCATCATCATCATCATCATCTTCATCATCATCATCATCATTATCATCATCATCAATATCATCATAATCATCATCATCATAATCAAAATCATCATCATCATAATCAAAATCAAAATCATCATCATCATCATCATCATCATCATCATCATCATCATCATCATCATCATCATCTTCAACATCATCATCATCATCTTCAACATCATCATCATCATCATCATCATCTTCAACATCATCATCATCATCATCATCATCATCTTCAACATCATCATCATCTTCAACATCATCATCATCTTCAACATCATCATCATCATGATCATCATCATCATCTTCAACATCATCATCATCATGATCATCATCATCATCTTCAACATCATCATCATCATCATCATCATCTTCAACATCATCATCATCATCATCATCATCATCTTCAACATCATCATCATCTTCAACATCATCATCATCATCATCATCAATATAATCATCACTAACTCTAAGTTGAAAGGGTGTCAGTTCTACTCTCTATATTTGAGGGATCACTTTGATGTCACTTCAAGATTCAGAAATAGTCATTTTCATGTTTGTGTTTGTGTCCTGAAGAGTTCCTCTGGACGGCCTGAGCTCCTCCGGGAGAGTCGCTCACTCTCAGCACTCGTCAGTGTCAAAAGCTGCTGAGGGCGGATCGCTAACCTTTTCACGCTCTTGACTGAGGCCATGAACGATCCAGCTGCGACCGCTCTGACGACACGTTATCGATTCATCCGTGAAACTCTCTGCCTCGGAGAAGACTCGCCGAAGAAAGACGTAACTGGTCCACGGGCGCGCCCGCCATCATCGCCCTCCATGTTCATCCGTGAAATAAACACCCTTTTTAGCATTTGAAGAATCATGGACGAGACCGTTCTGGACCTTCTTTAGATCACGAACCAAAGCTGTTGGTTTATGGATCCAAATGGTGGACATTTCTTCTTCCATCTTTGAATAATTTATTCGGATAAACAAACCCTGACGACCACCTGACCTCCTCCGCTGAGATTAAATGCGATAAAAGGTCGATTTACTGGAGGTAGTTGTTTCTCTGTCGCCTCCCGACGCTCACACACACACCAGGGATCGGTCCACAGACTCTGCGGTGCACTGATGGAATCTAATTGCTCTCCTGTCATCCCGTCACAATAAAACGATCCATCCACGAGGCTGAGAGCAGCGGGAGGCGATACTGATGCAGCGAGCAGTGGCGCCTGTAACTGAAGGAAACGAGCGGGTCATGTGACCGCCTGAGCAGAACCAGTATCTCCTGTGGAGTTCATGAGAGGAGCTGATGCTGCAGGAACCACTCGTGGAACCAAGACCTGCTCTGTTCAGGTTGTGTGGACTTCTCTAGTTTTCAGTCTAGTCTCCTCTCTAGTCTTCTCTCTAGTCTCCTCTCTTGTCTCCTCTCTAGTCTTCTCTCTAGTCTCCTCTCTTGTCTCCTCTCTAGTCTTCTCTCTAGTCTCCTCTCTTGTCTCCTCTCTAGTCTTCTCTCTAGTCTCCTCTCTTGTCTCCTCTCTAGTCTTCTCTCTAGTCTCCTCTCTTGTCTCCTCTCTAGTCTTCTCTCTAGTCTCCTCTCTAGTCTTCTCTCTAGTCTCCTCTCTTGTCTCCTCTCTAGTCTTCTCTCTAGTCTCCTCTCTTGTCTCCTCTCTAGTCTTCTCTCTAGTCTCCTCTCTTGTCTCCTCTCTTGTCTCCTCTCTAGTCTTCTCTCTAGTCTCCTCTCTAGTTTTCAGTCTATTCTCCTCTCTAGTCTCCTCTATAGTCCTAGCTCTAGTCTCCTCTCTAGTCTTCTCTCTAATCTCCTCTCTAGTCTTCTCTCTAGTCCACTTTCTAGTCTTCTCTCTAGTCTCCTCTCTAGTCTCCTCTCTAGTCTCCTCTCTAGTCTCCTCTCTAGTCTTCTCTCTAGTCTCCTCTCTAGTCTTCTCTCTAGTCCACTTTCTAGTCTTCTCTCTAGTCTCCTCTCTAATCTTCTCTCTAGTCTCCTCTCTACTTTTCAGTCTATTTTCCTCTCTAGTCTTCTCACTCTATTCTCCTCTCTAGTCTCCTCTCTAGTCTTCTCTCTAGTCTCCTCTCTAGTATTCTCTCTAGTCTCCTCTCTAGTATTCTCTCTAGTCCTCCCTCTAGTCTTCTCACTCTATTCTCCTCTCTAGTCTCATCTCTAGTCTCCTCTATATTCCTTGCTCTAGTCTCCTCTCTAGTCTTCTCTCTAGTCTCCTCTCTAGTCTCCTCTCTGGTCTCCTCTCTAGTCGTCTCTCTAGTCAACTTTCTACTCTTCTCTCTAGTCCTCTCTCTAGTCTCCTCTGTAGTCAACTTTCTAGTCTTCTATCTAGTCTCCTCTCTAGTCAACTTTCTAGTCTTATCTCTAGTCCTCTCTCTAGTCTCCTCTCTAGTCAACTTTCTAGTCTTCTCTCTAGTCTTCTCTGTACTCAACTTTCTAGTCTTCTCTCTAGTCAACTTTCTACTCTTCTCTCTAGTCCTCTCACTAGTCTCCTCTCTAGTCAACTTTCTAGTCTTCTCTCTAGTCTTCTCTCTACTCAACTTTCTAGTCTTCTCTCTAGTCTTCTCTCTAGTCAACTTTCTACTCTTCTCTCTAGTCCTCTCTCTAGTCTCCTCTCTAGTCAACGTTCTAGTCTTCTCTCTAGTCTTCTCTCTACTCAACTTTCTAGTCTTCTCTCTAGTCTTCTCTCTAGTCAACTTTCTACTCTTCTCTCTAGTCCTCTCTCTAGTCTCCTCTCTAGTCAACTTTCTAGTCTTCTCTCTAGTCTCCTCTCTAGTCAACTTTCTAGTCTTCTCTCTAGTCTTCTCTCTAGTCAACTTTCTACTATTCTCTCTAGTTCTCTCTTTAGTCCTCTCTCTAGTCTCCTCTCTAGTCAACTTTTAGTCTTCTCTCTAGTCTTCTCTCAAGTCCTCTCTCTAGTCTCCTCTCTAGTCAACTTTTAGTCTTCTCTCTAGTCTTCTCTCTGGTCAACTTTCTAGTCTTCTCTCTAGTCTTCTCTCTAGTCAACTTTCTAGTCTTCTCTCTAGTCTCCTCTCTAGTCCTCTCTCTAGTCCTCTCTCTATTCTCCTCTCTAGTCCGCTCTCTATTCCTCTCTCTATTCTCCTCCCTAGTCCTCTCTCTATTCCTCTCTCTATTCTCCTCTCTAGTCCTCTCTCTAGTCTTCTCTCTAGTCCTGTCTCTAGTCCTCTCTCTAGTCTTCTCTCTAGTCCTGTCTCTAGTCTCCTCTCTAGTCCTCTATCTAGTCATCTCTCTAGTCTCCTCTCTACTTTCTTGATCATGTTCCCTGATGCTTCACTCTGACTGCTCACACATGTGTAGTTAAAAAGTTTCTCTTCATATTTGGCGAAGAGGCTCTTCTACTTCAAAACGTGACGTTCACATCTCACTCATTTGTTTTATCCATACTTTACCGGGAGCTTGCAGCCCGAGGACCGGAGTGTGTGAGCCTCACATGGGCGCCCAACACACACATATGCTAACCTAACCACGTTGACGTTTAATACTTGATGAGGTGTGCGTCGCTGTCAGGATGTTGTCGCATCACATGAAGAGTTTTGTCGTGTGGATCGTCTCCAGAGTCGCCGGGACATAAACCTTCCTCTATAATGTACAGAACATACAAGCGTCCACGTGTGAGTCACATCACACGCTACAGTTGACGTCCGTGACTGTTGTCAGACCTCTTGGGTGTCGACATTCTTCATGTCTCTCAGACGCACACACCAGTGAACATGCGGCCGTAGCCATAGTAGGAAACATAGATCCAGATGTTCGCTGTCTCCAGGTGCTCTTTTATTATTGACGGAAAATAAATAAGTTACACTCGGAAGACTGGCGGTAAAACTGCTGCCTGGACACCAGCGGGTGACGTTAGAATCTTCAAGTTTTGATGCTAACCATCATCATCTTTGTTATCGTCATCTCCATCTCCATCTTCATCCTCACCAGCAGCATCGTTTGTCTTCACCTCCATCATCATCTTCTTCACAAACATCCTCATCTTCTTCACCAACATCATCATCATCTTCTTCACCAGCATCATCATCTACTTTAGCAAAATTATATTCTTCATCTTTACCTCCATCATCACCTTGTATTTCTTATTCACCTCCACCACTATCATCTTCTTCTTCACCAACATCATCTTCTTTTCAAAAACATCATCATCTTCTTCACCAGCATCATCATCTTCTTCACAAACATCATCTTCTTCTTCTTCACCTCTACCATCATCTTCTGCTTCACCAACATTATCATCTTCTTCACCTCGACCATCATCTCCTTCTTCATCAACATCATCTTCTTTTTAAAAACATCATCATTTTCTTCACCAACATCATCTTTTCATAAACATCATGTTCTTCTTCACAAACATTATCATCTTTTTCACCAACAACATCTTCTTCTTCACAAACACCATCATCCTCTTCACCAAGATCATCATCCTCTTCATCAACATCATCATCTACTTCACCTCCAACATCATCAACTTCTTCTTCACCAACATCATCTTCTTCTTCAAATACATCATTTTCTTCACAAACATCATCATCCTGCGGCAGTTAAGCTTCTATAAACACGCACGACCTCGTTTCCATCGCACTCCGGCCGTCAGCAACAGAGGAGGAACATGCGGCAGAGCATCGGACTTTAGGGACGTCTAGAAAGTGAAACACCGAAAAGACGGGAGAGAATAATTGTGTTACTTCACATCTTGTGCCGAGAATGAATAAAACATCCACATGAATTAATCAACACGCGCCGACAAACTTGTGTCTGTGGGAGCTTCTCAGAGCTTGGCCTTAATGCCAGCTTCGTTTGACTCGGACCACAGCGCAACTCCGTTCTGCTCCAAAAACTTCTCTGCTAGGGAGTCTTTAGTGCCAAACTTTCTAGTGTCCTGGAGGGGTCGAGAAGCACCAGAAGCACGAGAAGCTTGTTTGTGCTGATGACAGACGTGGAACCACTGAAGATCCTGAGGATGTTTCTGGAAAGAGCCGGGACCTGTTTACATTTAGGTCTCTCCATATATAAAAGAGTTGACTGTGTGTGTACGTAAAACGGTTGTTAAAGTCAGATCTAGATTCAATGTAAGATAATAAGAAGTCCCAGAAAGAAGCCTATAAAAGGTGTCATAGTGGTAACCAGAGAAATGAAAAAGAGTAATGGACAAGTTCAGCAAGTTTGATGATGAGACAGGACATGATTTTAAGTGTTTTCGCAGGCGCCTGTTCCACAGAAGAGTCTGAGCGGCTTGTGATTCATTCTGTGTGACTTTAACGTACATTCCACAGAAGCGCTCGCCGCTAAAAGCTCTCATGTCCCCGAGTGACGCTGTACATCTGAAACTCACCAGCTAAAACACACACTACACTGAGTGTCCTCCGATGCGTCTCTAGAGCTCCCCCTTCAGGCCAGATTAGTTTAAGTGGTTCAAAGAAAAGCACTCGGAGAGACACTGCAACTCCTGAAATATTGTCCGATTAAAACCCCCAGATCATCACAATCCTCCACCAAATTTCACAGTAGATGCAAGACACTGGTAAGCCGCTCCAGGTCTCTAGAATCGTTGGACAACCAGGTAAAATTTGGAGCGTCAGCAAGGCTGGAGTTGAGCATAATAGCAGAATCAATCGAGGTGTGGATGAAGGACAACCAGATCAAGACCCTCATAAGACCGATCTCAAGGCCTGAACCCCATTGAAAACCTCGTTCTTCGTTCTCCTGATAAAGCTCCTGGTTCTCCTGATAAAGCTCCTGGTTCTCCTGATAAAGCTCCTGGTTCTCCTGATAAGGCTCCTGGTTCTCCTGATAAAGCCCCTGGTTCTCCTGATAAAGCCCATAGTTCTCCTGATAAAGCTCCTGGTTCTCCTGAAAAGGCTCCTGGTTCTCTGGATAACGCTCCTGGTTCTCCTGATAAAGCTGCTGGTTCTCCTGATAAAGCTCCTGGTTCTCCTGATAAAGCTCCTGATTTACCTGATAAAGCTCCTGGTTCTCCTGAAAAGGCTCCTGGTTCTCCTGATAAAGCTCCTGGTTCTACTGATAAAGCTCCTGGTTCTCCTTATAAAGCTCCTGGTTCTCCTGATATAGCTCCTGGTTCTCCTGATAAAGCTCCTGGTTCTCCTGATTGAGCTCCTGGTTCTCCTGAAAATGCTCCTGGTTCTCCTGAAAAAGCTCCTGATTCTCCTGATAAAGCTCCTGATTCTCCTGATAAAGCTCCTGGTTCTCCTGATATAGCTCCTGGTTCTCCTGATAAAGCTCCTGGTTCTCCTGATTGAGCTCCTGGTTCTCCTGAAAATGCTCCTGGTTCTCCTGAAAAAGCTCCTGGTTCTCCTGATAAAGCTCCTGATTCTCCTGATAAAGCTTCTGGTTGTCCTGATAAAGCTGCTGGTTGTCCAGATAAAGCTCTTCGTTCTCCTGATAAAGCTCCTTGTTCTCCTGATAAAGCTCCTGGTTCTCCTGATAAAGCTCCTGGTTCTCCTGATAAGGCTCCTGGTTCTCCTGATAAAGCCCCTGGTTCTCCTGATAAAGCCCATAGTTCTCCTGATAAAGCTCCTGGTTCTCCTGAAAAGGCTCCTGGTTCTCTGGATAACGCTCCTGGTTCTCCTGATAAAGCTGCTGGTTCTCCTGATAAAGCTCCTGGTTCTCCTGATAAAGCTCCTGATTTACCTGATAAAGCTCCTGGTTCTCCTGAAAAGGCTCCTGGTTCTCCTGATAAAGCTCCTGGTTCTCCTTATAAAGCTCCTGGTTCTCCTGATATAACTCCTGGTTCTCCTGATAAAGCTCCTGGTTCTCCTGATTGAGCTCCTGGTTCTCCTGAAAATGCTCCTGGTTCTCCTGAAAAAGCTCCTGGTTCTCCTGATAAAGCTCCTGATTCTCCTGATAAAGCTCCTGGTTCTACTGATATAGCTCCTGGTTCTCCTGATAAAGCTCCTGGTTCTCCTGATTGAGCTCCTGGTTCTCCTGAAAATGCTCCTGGTTCTCCTGAAAAAGCTCCTGGTTCTCCTGATAAAGCTCCTGATTCTCCTGATAAAGCTTCTGGTTGTCCTGATAAAGCTCCTGGTTCTCCTGATAAAGCTCCTGGTTCACCTGATAAATCTCATGGTTCTCCTGATAAAGCTCATTGTTCTCCTGAAAAGGCTCCTGGTTCTCCTGATAAAGCTTCTGGTTCTCCTGATAGAGCTCCTGGTTCTCCAGATAAAGCTCTTCATTCTCCTGATAAAGCTCCTGGTTCTCCTGATAAAGCTCCTGGTTCTCCTGATGGAGCTCCTGGTTCTCCTGATGAAGCTCTTCGTTCTCCTGATAAAGCTCCTGGTTCTCCTGATAAAGCTCCTGGTTCAACTAATAAAGCTCCTGGTTCTCCTGATTGAGCTCCTGGTTCTCCTGAAAATGCTCCTGGTTCTCCTGAAAAAGCTCCTGGTTCTCCTGATAAAGCTCCTGATTATCCTGATAAAGCTCCTGGTTCTCCTGATATAGCTCCTGGTTCTCCTGATAAAGCTCCTGGTTCTCCTGATTGAGCTCCTGGTTCTCCTGAAAATGCTCCTGGTTCTCCTGAAAAAGCTCCTGGTTCTCCTGATAAAGCTCCTGATTCTCCTGATAAAGCTTCTGGTTGTCCTGATAAAGCTGCTGGTTCTCCTGATAAAGCTCCTGGTTCACCTGATAAATCTCATTGTTCTCCTGAAAAGGCTCCTGGTTCTCCTGATAAAGCTTCTGGTTCTCCTGATAGAGCTCCTGGTTCTCCAGATAAAGCTCTTCGTTCTCCTGATAAAGCTCCTGGTTCTCCTGATAAAGCTCCTGGTTCTCCTGATTGAGCTCCTGGTTCTGCTGATGAAGCTCTTCGTTCTCCTGATAAAGCTCCTGGTTCTCCTGATAAAGCTCGTGGTACAACTAATAAAGCTCCTGGTTCTCCTGATTGAGCTCCTGGTTCTCCTGAAAATGCTCCTGGTTCTCCTGAAAAAGCTCCTGGTTCTCCTGATAAAGCTCCTGGTTCTCCTGATAAAGCTCCTGGTTCTCCTGATGGAGCTCCTGGTTCTCCTGATGAAGCTCTTCGTTCTCCTGATAAAGCTCCTGGTTCTCCTGATAAAGCTCCTGGTTCAACTAATAAAGCTCCTGGTTCTCCTGATTGAGCTCCTGGTTCTCCTGAAAATGCTCCTGGTTCTCCTGAAAAAGCTCCTGGTTCTCCTGATAAAGCTCCTGATTATCCTGATAAAGCTCCTGGTTCTCCTGATAAAGCTCCTGATTATCCTGATAAAGCTCCTGGTTCTCCTGATATAGCTCCTGGTTCTCCTGATAAAGCTCCTGGTCCTCCTGATTGAGCTCCTGGTTCTCCTGAAAATGCTCCTGGTTCTCCTGAAAAAGCTCCTGGTTCTCCTGATAAAGCTCCTGGTTCTCCTGATAAAGCTCCTGGTTCTCCTGATGGAGCTCCTGGTTCTCCTGATGAAGCTCTTCGTTCTCCTGATAAAGCTCCTGGTTCTCCTGATAAAGCTCCTGGTTCAACTAATAAAGCTCCTGGTTCTCCTGATTGAGCTCCTGGTTCTCCTGAAAATGCTCCTGGTTCTCCTGAAAAAGCTCCTGGTTCTCCTGATAAAGCTCCTGATTATCCTGATAAAGCTCCTGGTTCTCCTGATAAAGCTCCTGATTATCCTGATAAAGCTCCTGGTTCTCCTGATATAGCTCCTGGTTCTCCTGATAAAGCTCCTGGTCCTCCTGATTGAGCTCCTGGTTCTCCTGAAAATGCTCCTGGTTCTCCTGAAAAAGCTCCTGGTTCTCCTGATAAAGCTCCTGATTCTCCTGATAAAGCTTCTGGTTGTCCTGATAAAGCTGCTGGTTCTCCTGATAAAGCTCCTGGTTCACCTGATAAATCTCATGGTTCTCCTGATAAAGCTCATTGTTCTCCTGAAAAGGCTCCTGGTTCTCCTGATAAAGCTTCTGGTTCTCCTGATAGAGCTCCTGGTTCTCCAGATAAAGCTCTTCGTTCTCCTGATAAAGCTCCTGGTTCTCCTGATAAAGCTCCTGGTTCTCCTGATGGAGCTCCTGGTTCTCCTGATGAAGCTCTTCGTTCTCCTGATAAAGCTCCTGGTTCTCCTGATAAAGCTCCTGGTTCAACTAATAAAGCTCCTGGTTCTCCTGATTGAGCTCCTGGTTCTCCTGAAAATGCTCCTGGTTCTCCTGAAAAAGCTCCTGGTTCTCCTGATAAAGCTCCTGATTATCCTGGTAAAGCTCCTGGTTCTCCTGATAAAGCTCCTGATTATCCTGATAAAGCTCCTGGTTCTCCTGATATAGCTCCTGGTTCTCCTGATAAAGCCCCTGGTTCTCCTGATTGAGCTCCTGGTTCTCCTGAAAATGCACCTGGTTCTCCTGAAAAAGCTCCTGGTTCTCCTGATAAAGCTCCTGATTCTCCTGATAAAGCTTCTGGTTGTCCTGATAAAGCTGCTGGTTCTCCTGATAAAGCTCCTGGTTCACCTGATACATCTCATGGTTCTCCTGATAAAGCTCATTGTTCTCCTGAAAAGGCTCCTGGTTCTCCTGATAAAGCTCCTGGTTCTGTTGATAAAGCTGCTGGTTCTCCTGATCAAGCTCTTCGTTCTCCTGATAAAGCTCCTGGTTCTCCTGATCAAGCTCCTGGTTCAACTAATAAAGCTCCTGGTTCTCCTGAAAAAGCTCCTGGTTCTCCTGATAAAGCTCCTGGTTCACCTGATAAAGCTCCTGGTTCTCCTGATAAAGCTCCTGGTTCTCCTGATAAAGCTCCTGGTTCTCCTGATAAAGCTCCTGGTTCTCCTGGTAAAGCTCCTGGTTCTCCTGATAAAGCTCCTGATTATCCTGATAAAGCTCCTGGTTCTCCTGATATAGCTCCTGGTTCTCCTGATAAAGCCCCTGGTTCTCCTGATTGAGCTCCTGGTTCTCCTGAAAATGCACCTGGTTCTCCTGAAAAAGCTCTTGGTTCTCCTGATAAAGCTCCTGATTCTCCTGATAAAGCTTCTGGTTGTCCTGATAAAGCTGCTGGTTCTCCTGATAAAGCTCCTGGTTCACCTGATACATCTCATGGTTCTCCTGATAAAGCTCATTGTTCTCCTGAAAAGGCTCCTGGTTCTCCTGATAAAGCTCCTGGTTCTGTTGATAAAGCTGCTGGTTCTCCTGATAAAGCTCCTGGTTCTCCTGATCAAGCTCCTGGTTCAACTAATAAAGCTCCTGGTTCTCCTGAAAAAGCTCCTGGTTCTCCTGATAAAGCTCCTGGTTCACCTGATAAAGCTCCTGGTTCTCCTGATAAAGCTCCTGGTTCTCCTGATAAAGCTCCTGGTTCTCCTGATAAAGCTCCTGGTTCTCCTGATAAAGCTCCTGGTTCTCCTGATAAAGCTCCTGATTATCCTGATAAAGCTCCTGGTTCTCCTGATATAGCTCCTGGTTCTCCTGATAAAGCTCCTGGTTCTCCTGATTGAGCTCCTTGTTCTCCTGAAAATGCTCCTGGTTCTCCTGAAAAAGCTCCTGGTTCTCCTGATAAAGCTCCTGATTCTCCTGATAAAGCTTCTGGTTGTCCTGATAAAGCTGCTGGTTCTCCTGATAAAGCTCCTGGTTCACCTGATAAATCTCATGGTTCTCCTGATAAAGCTCATTGTTCTCCTGAAAAGGCTCCTGGTTCTCCTGATAAAGCTTCTGGTTCTCCTGATAGAGCTCCTGGTTCTCCAGATAAAGCTCTTCGTTCTCCTGATAAAGCTCCTGGTTCTCCTGATAAAGCTCCTGGTTCTCCTGATGGAGCTCCTGGTTCTCCTGATGAAGCTCCTGGTTCTCCTTATAAAGCTCCTGGTTTAACTGATAAAGCACCTGGTTCAATTGATAAAGCTCCTGGTTCACCTGATAAAGCTCCTGATTCTCCTGATAAAGCTTCTGGTTCTCCTGATAAAGCTCCTGGTTCTCCTGATAGAGCTCCTGGTTCACCTGATAAAGCTCTTGGTTCTCCTGATAAAGCTCCTGGTTCTCCTGAAAAAGCTCCTGGTTCTCCTGATAGAGCTCCTGGTTCTCCTGATAAAGCTCTTGGTTCTCATGATAAAGCTCCTGGTTCTCCTGATAAAGCTCCTGGTTCTCCTGAAAAAGCTCCTGGTTCTCCTGATAAAGCTCCTGGTTGTCCTGATAAAGCTTCCGGTCCTTCTCAGGGTTCTGGTCTTAGTCAAAAAGGTTCTGAGCCTCTTCATGAAGGCCCTGAGCCGCCTGATGATTGTCCTAATTTTCCAGCAGACATATGTGACGGTATAATGCAGACGTTAAAGATTCAGCAACACGTCAGGAAGGATCTTGTCCTCCCCTACAGCAGCAGCTATTCCAGGTTCACGAGGACGCCTGGGAAAGCTGTCATGGCTGATACTTCATCTGAATCATTGATGGCGCTCAATTGACTTTGCAGACGAGCAGCGGAGCCACAATAAACACATTTAGGGTGACGTCACCGTAAAAGGATATGAGGTCGAGACCGGGTCTTTGTTATCGGGTCACTTCGACACCTTGCTCAGAACTGTCAGTACTGGAGGAGTCCAGCAGAGGGCAGCACTCAGCAGCACAAAGAACAGGAACTCTTGCTTGTCTCAAAGTGACCAAATCTGAGTTCATAAAAGTGAGCGCACAACATCTGCATGTAGTTTCAACATTTTGTTTTTGATTGTGTCCGTTTCTTGTTGTTTCTATCCATCACAAATCACAAGATTTCGTTTTTTTTGTCGTGTCGACTGCGTCGTGTGTTCACGCGAGAATGTGTGTCGTGTAGCTGCTGAATCCATCCTCACACCTGCAGACCTCGTGTTGAGAGTGTGTGTCAGAGTAGAAGCCGAGCAGCAGAGTCTTCGTCACTGGTTAACATCCTGACTAGAGGAGAGATCAAGGGCCGACTTCATCGCATGTGTGTGAGAGAGAGGGATGAAAGAAAGTGAGACTAAATCCTGTGCTGCACAAGAAACATGTTGAGATGAGAAGTACACACACTAAAACTAAACTACTCACAACTACATAAACAATACGACTTATAAACACACAACCAATCACGCTCACAACTAAACACACAACTTCTCACACACACACAGACACCCTCCCCTTAAATCCCTCCACTCGCCCATCCTCTTTGGATAAATATTGTCTCGGAGATGTAACGTGTTGCTATGGTGATGAAGCCTGTGTCTTTTTCCACGGATCGTGGGAGACAGGGACACACTGGAGAACTGGTTAGCGGTGGGGGGGGCGGATATAAGTGGGAGGGAGGACCCCTCTTTGAGACACCAAAATAACAAGAGTGGCGCCTTCTGTATCCCGCACTGACCAGGGGCGTCTCAGGGGAGCGTTTAACCCTGACCTCCCTCCTCTCCCTGTGTGTCCGCGAGCGACGAGTCGACTCTTCATCTCCGTCCATTAGCTCCGGGTCCGCGGGGGGTAGAGGTCGTGTCATCGAGCCAGCCTGTCGACGCACCTTTCGCTGGGAAATGAATGGATTCATTCATTTAAAAGAGACTTCGCTCGAGCGCACCGACATCATGGCGGCCATCGACTCGCCTCGTGTTCCTCCGCAGGACCAGACGACTCCCGCGACACCTCTGTGTGCTCCAGGACCCGGATTCAGAGCCCAGATGGTCGAGGGAACTGGAACATTCAGACACTTGTTGCTCCTCGTCATGTCTCACACAAACACACACATGCACACACACACACACACACACACACACAGAAGTGTGAAGCAGCTCGTGGTCGACTCTATCCAGTCGAGTCAGCAGAGATCCATCACCTGCTGCTGCTCTCGAGTGAGGGGACTCTGGATCGACTCGCTCTGAATAGACAGTCACGCAATTTCGAGCTGTTCTCACACCACACTTGACGTTCCACGCGCTTATTTTCACCCATTTAATACTCTATATATATATTTAACTCAAGATAATAAACGTTGCTCCTTTTTGAGTAAATCTAGCCAATCACAGAAGACACTGCGCAATATTAGCCAATCAGAAGCAAGAGAGGCGGGTCTATCTTTCATCACCGCGTCTCTACGCTCAGATACACAGTAGACAACAGCGCCGACATTATACTGCGGTCAAGCTACTGTAGTTTGAGTTTCTCCAGATGACGGAGTTAGTTTTTTTTTTTTTTTGTAGATTAGATTAGATTTACTTTATTAATCCCTCTGGAGATCTTATTTGGGCAGACAACAGAAGGTTCAGCAAGTTTCATAAAAGCAAGAGCAGGAACAAAGTGCAAATAAAAAGGGCAAAGTGCAAAGAGATAACAAAGTGCAAATATAAAGACTATAGATCAAATGACATATACAGTAAACAACAGATAAACATTTTCTACTCAACCTCATGTCGACTAAGGGTTGGGATTATTTTCAAAATAATGTTTGTTCATTGTAATGTAGTGACTGGAGCTCAGTTGTCTTCGTATTCGTCCAAAAAGACACATAAAAACGTCCAAATACCTCCATACTGCGTCTGTAACGTCCATTTTGCATTGAAGCCTTGACATAAGGAATTGTTCCAAGAAATATAAAACACTTTGTTTTAGCTTGTTTTTACTAGACGCTGCCTTTGTTGTTTTCATTACTATTCAATAGATTTATTTATTTTTGCCTTATGTTATGATTGTTTAAAACTAATTTGATATGCTTCAGATCATTAAAAAAAAAGCTGGGATTAAGATCTAAAAACAAAACATTTGAATATAGTGTGTAATCAAGTCAATTTGTTTTGTGGTTGCTTGTCAAAATATTATCACACCTGACACTGTGACGTCAGCGCACCAAACACTTGAAACCAAACACACGAGCTAATCTAAAGGGAAACGTCTCCCTCTCGCGGTAAGAATTAGACTGCAGCTTTTGAAGTGTGTGTTTGTGTGTGGTTTAATGTTACACTTCTTAAATAGCTCTACATTTTTTGTGTTTTGGCTTTCCAGTAGAAGGACTGCAGTGTTGAGTTACCCTTTTGTATTAACGTGTATCGTTTCACTGAAGTAATTTGTTGTGCACCTAGTTTTGTGATCTAGTAATGCTTTTAGGATTTGTAAACAATTTCCCGAAGATCTCCAGAGAGATGAATAAAGTTTATCCATCTATATTCTAGTGTGTTTGATAGTTTGGCTTGTAGCTGGGATGTTTGTGTATTTGTGTAAAAGCATGTTTTGGTCATTAGCCTGTAAAAACAAACTCCAATTCACAAAACTTCCTCCTCCTTGAGGTATAATTGGTTAGATTTGTTTCATAAATTCCCTTTAGGGACTTTTTAGCAACTTTTTTTTTTGCTCACAGTAGTGGTGGCCAGTGTCCTGTTCCATGATGTGGTGTGTTGGGGTGGGAATGTGTCCAAGAGGAGTGTCAACAGGTTGATCAGAAAGGCTGGCTCTGTGGTTGAAGCTGGACTCACTGGTGACAGTTGCTGAGAGGAGATCACTGGACAAACTACTGTCCATCATGGATGATGACATCATCCTCTGAACACTGTCATCAGTGAGCAGAGAAGCAGATGGAGCGCGAATGCTCCTCCCATGATGCAACACTAATAGACTCAGGGACTCATTCATTCCTCATACTATTAAATTGTACAATTCTGAGTTCGGGGGCAGGAGTGGAGTAAAAGTATGACTCTTCTCTGTTAATCTTTGTATCCTTTGTCTTTGTTATTTTTCTGATCTCTGTTCTTTATCTTTAGACTTCGATTGTTTCATCTTGTTCTCTTTATTTCTCTTTGTTCTTGATATTTTATTTTAATTATTTTTTATGAAAAATTGCTGTATTTGCTGTGGATCATTGGAAAAAAACAATTTGTGCAAAGGTCTTGGCCGTCTGGCAGCTCAATTAGGGAATGTCAGGTGAGCGCAGGGAAGAGCACCAAGTGAAATGACTCATTTATTGTCAGAACCGTCTTTGTACGTGAAACTTTCGTTACAACATGTACCACACCGACACCGTTTATTTACAAACATCACAAAGCAACAATTGCGTGCCGTCGCTCCACGCCAGCCGGGGTCTGACCCCCGACCGATTCAAGTTGGCACGTCTGCCTCCTTGTCCCTGCTCTGGAGCGTCTGTGTCACATGACCATGGGGACATGGAGGAGATACAGAGGACTTCAGGTAAGGGGCTGTAGTGGACTGGAGTCGTGGAGCAGAGTGTGGTCCACAGAGTCGGGTTGGTTGTGCTTCCGTTCCACTTGTGCACAGCTACAGTTCTGTAGAAGCCACGGACCCCGGTTGACGGTTGAGATCAAGACGCTCCGGATGAAGACATGAAGTTGGAAACTGATCAAGCCAAGAGCAAAGTTCTCCAGACGTACTCAAGTGGACGCATCACAGCTGGTCAAGTCCAGAACTAACACATGTCACGCAGACTGAGAAGGAAGAACGATTCAATCCAACATGGTTTTCCATTGAGTCTGATCCACCAGGTCTGTAGCTCCGCTCGTTGCCCTCTTTATTTGCTGTAAAGTCCAAAAACATGTTTGACCTCTTCACTGTTGGCAACAGAATTGTCGCAATGTTAGGGTGTCTGGGAAGTTTTCTGATCTAAAAAAAAAAAACTGGTGTGATTCTTCTGTCTCAGTTCACAGAGGAAAGCATGGTCGCACAAACAGGCTGTCGTACTCACACACACACTCACAAGCAGGCACACACTGTTGAAGGCAAAGACTAAGAAAACAGTCGAGTGGCAGTTCTGCTGTCAGATATAAAGTACGTAGCAACAGAAATGCAAACACACACACTTTCTGCCAATACGTTTCTGACAACTGCAGAGGAAGAAATTAGAGCTCTAGTCGAGTGAGTGTGTGGTGTGTGTGCGCGTGTGTGTGTAGTCATCACTCAGGTGAACAGAAGATTAGTGGGTTTGTACTCGTTAACGTTTCTATTTATTCTTTCGGCTTCCACCAGGGGGCAGAGCCGAGTCATGGGGTCAGCGAAGTTCAGAGCATCCTGTTCCGTTTATGAGTGGGGGAGTCCGTGATGACGTCACTGCAGGGGGCGGGGCCCCGTTTGCGGTTGGCTGTGGAATCCAGATGGAGCGCCATCTCCTCGGCGATGAAGGTGTTGAGGTCCACGTCGTGCAGGCCGTTTCTGCGGCGGGCGAGCGGCTGGGACGGGTGGGTGGGCGACCCGGGCGGGTTGGAGCGGACAGAGATGCTGGCCATGGCGCCGCTGAGGCCTGAGGAAAAGAATGGGGGTGCAAATGGGACGGAGAATGACGGTTATTCAAGCAGAACTAGGGAGGCGCTATCAACACATGGGGGAGCTCTAACTGACCATGAAGGGCAATGGCCTCCCTGAAGGGCTGCAGGTCCGCTTCTACCGAGCTGTCGGACTCCGGTGCGGCGGGGCGGCTCGTGGGCACCATGGCCACTCTGGGCGGGGCGCGGGCAGAGCGAGGGGGGGGTACTTTGCCACACAGGAAGCTGATGAGATCCTCCCTCCTGATGTTTCTCCTGCGCTTCTTCACCCACGCAATCACTTCCTTGTTCCTGCGCTGGTAGCCAATCTGGATCCCCAGATCATAGCTGCGCTGCCGAGCCTCCGCGCTCTCTGTCGGGGGAAACAGGGGTCAGACGCCGCGGGCGACCTTTGGTGCGCGCCAACTTACCTTTGTACAGGTTGGTGACGGCTGTGGCTGCGTTCTGAAAAGGCACCCAGAGAGACAAACCTTGTTGCTGACAGACACGATCTGTGGAGGACACGCACCACACGGTCAACATGTTGAAGATCATCTCTGATGATGCATTTTGTTCTGGTTCATTCTGGCGTTGATGGTCACATTACCAACATGGGCCACTCGACTCTGACCAACTTTTACAATGTTTAGATGCGTTTGTTAAACAGTGGAAGGTTGTAGCCAGAAGACAGTGGTGGTAGTTAGTGTAAGTTGCTGGATTGCTATTCGACTAGATATAAGCAGCTGCTTCCATAATAGCTTGTAAGAACGTCAGCGATCCTTCAGAGATAGGCCTGTGCATCGAACTTCAGTTCTCAGGAGCCACCGACTGAAATCCTTCCGTATCATCATTAAATGGTTCGCCTTTAGAACCAAGTTTCAGTACCCGGAGTAGCTTAACCACATGATCAAGACGCGATGAAATGTACGCAAAAAGGTAGGGCTGCACGATATTGGAAATATGTGCGATATTCACCTAAAAAAATAAATAAATTGCGCAGCCACGTGCACGCACAAGTACAGCAGTTTCAGTGAAACTGAGCGAGATCAGAGAGGGTATCACCAAATCAATAATAAATCCCACCTCCTTGTACACGCACACATAACAGTTTATTATTAAAACTTATTAACTGACGCAAACAACTTAGCTCATTAGCATATGGCTACGACGACAGAAGACCGACGAGACGTAAACGACAACAAAACATAGACCTACAAATTGACAAATTTACAGAACATCATTTAAGAAATGCTTGATTTATACTATGAAAAATGATCATGTTTTCGATATGCATATCGCATGTGCCATATCGCGATATCGGAATTTTTTGATACATCGTGCAGCCCTACCAAAAGGTAATATTAGCAAAGACCAGCAACATGAGTAATCTGTTGAAGCACGTTGCTCCATGTCCGACTGTGTCTGCAACCGGAACGTGAACCAAACCCGTGACCTAAACCAACTACAGCGCCATGTCTTTGATATCAATGAGACTGGGCAAACCAACTTTGGTTCTTTTGGTGCACTGATCGCAACGCTTTGCCAATATCGAGTTTTGATACATGCTTCGTCCTTCGGTACCCAAACCTATATCAAAACTTGCTTTGGTCATCAGAATGACAAATGAGCCAAAAATATAGACCCGTTTTAGTTTTTCCAGAACCATTTCTCACGTTGAGGCTTTTATACAAGATGGTCGTTACTGACGGGCAGTATGGAAGAATTTAGATGTTTCAAGTGTCTTTGTGGATGAGGAAAATTTGGCCTATAATTATTTATATAATAATTTAAGTAGAAAATTTGTGAATTGTGGGCGAACTATCACTTGAAGATAATATTGTGTTGGCTAGTTAGACTGCTAAATTTACCGTCATGTTTATCTTCTTCTGACAGTAGCCCCTGACCCTGATGTGAGGGCACCAGCCATTGTGAAACCAGGGTGAGATGCTATTAAACTTAACAAAGAAGTTTGTGGATTTCTTGAAAACGGGTGTACACTAAAACCAAGAAAATGGTGCACAAAAATATACAGATGAATGAAATGCAAGCACTTTTCGTTTGTACATCCAAATCGATGTAGAATTCAATGCAGGTGTGTTCATGCCTTTTAGCGGCATCATATAAAAGAGATGGATCCTCGACATGGATCTGATCATTAAATATGAAGGTACACCTTCAAACCATAACCAGTTTCACAGTCTTAATTCTTGATACAAACTTTTTGAAAACTATCTGCATGAGGCCCAGGGTTCAAGCATCATCCACACCAGGGCTGCACGATATATCGGAAAAATATTGATATCGCCATATTGGCACGTGCGATATGCATATCGTAAACATCTGCGATCATTTATAATGTTTTATGTATTAATCAAGCATTTCTTAAATCCGCACTTTGACCAATCAGTGTCACGTTCTGTAAAGTGGTCAATTTGTACTTCTATGTCTCGTTGTCGTTTACATTTCAGTCGGTCAGTGAGCTGTGCGGCGCAGCTTGCTAGGTTAGGTTGCTTTGGCGACACGATTTGTTGGCGCGCTGACTTAGAGTAGCTCAGTATATGACCTGATGCTAACAACTTAGCTCATTATATACGAGTTAAAGTGTGGGGAGGTGGGACTTATTATTGATATGGCATGCCGGCGGCTCCTCTCTCATGTCAACTAATTGTTGTAAATTATATTTTTCTCTAGTCATGTCGGCAGCGCGGAAATAAACAAAAGGGAAATATCGCATCGTTTTCCTCATCTAAACCCCCGGACTTCCCCTACAGTACTTGCACCTGTGTGTGGTTTTCACCACATTTATAGGTGAAAAAAATATCGCATTAATATCGATATTGGACTTCAAGGCACGAATATCGCACACATATTTCCAATATCATGCAGCCCTTAGAGAATTCCAATTTGTACAACATGTAACGCAATTTTCTTTTTGTTAGAACTGATCTTATAGAACTGGTATCAAAGAAGTATTGCTCAAGAACCGGTAACAAAGTGAAGGTATCGGTATCATCAACGGTATTAAAAGTTTACGATCAATACCCGACCCTAACCAGATACTCAGGATAAAAGCCTCTAACAAAACTAGCTATAGGTATGTGTGTGTGTTTGGCGCTTCCTGGATATCAACAGTGGTTCTTCTGTGCGTTTCACGTACGATCGCTCAAACCAAAATAACTGCAACGAACTGCGTTCATGTTGTTTTTATCAATACTGTAACTGTACAATATTGATGACGTAGAACACGTCCAAGATTTATTTTGCATCGATCAAGAACTGTTTTTTTGGAATCTCTTTAATAATATATGTTACACATTTAACTCTGCCCGGTACTACGTTAAAGTGAAGTAGGTCTGCCCAGTACTACATTAAACTGAAGTAGGTCTGCCCAGTACTACGTTAAACTGAAGTAGGTCTGTTTGGATCCTTCCATTGCCTGTAGTTCGACCAGCCATGTTTACTGACATTTTTTTGTCAACAATATTTTTCATGAATGTCAAAATAAACTGTAACTGTACGTTTTCATGACTTTACACTTATAAACATCTTTGTTTGTGTATTTGCTCAATCTGGGCTTCGAACCGTTACCCAGACCAGAATCTCCGGGAGCAGACGGTGTCTCTCATGTCGGTCCAGTTTAACGGACTCGCTTCCTGGGATCATAAATTCAAATCTCGAAACGTTAAAAGTTGAATATAATTTCAAGAATATTAAAAAAAAAAATGCGTTACTTATTGTCTACAAACAGACTCGAGGCGTGTTCTTCATAACGAGTCATTTATTTAAATCCTACTGTTTTTTGTATCGTGAGTTAGCAGAGTTAGCAGCTGCTAACGTTAGCTTGTACCCGGTTAGCCAACTGCGACTCCCATTTACTCGGTAACGTTACTCCTCTGGCGGGGGAACCTCCGTCTCCGCTAACCTTATATCGACGGTGAACCGCGCCAGGCTAAGGAGGCTACGTGGCTAAGCTAAAGCGGGGCTCTTTGTGCGGCTGCAGCCCGGCGTTAGCTCGGCTCTGCCCCGCACCTTAGCCTCGGTACTGACCTTTGTAGAGCTGCGCCACCGCGGTGGCGGAGTTCTGGAAGAGGTGCCACGTTTGCTGTTGGTTCTGCTCGGTCTCCTCGTCGTTGGGCTCGCCCTGCTCGGCCGCGGTCAGGCACTGTCGCTCCCACTTGGAGAACCAGTGCTCGGGGCCGTGCTCCTGAATCTCCGCTTCTCTCTCCTCCTTCTTCTCCTCCATTGCTAGGCGTTAGCTCCCGCGGCTAACTCTCGGATCCAGTCGGTGTTCCGGGGGGGTTTCACGGTGGATCGACGCGACCGGGAGCGGGTGCGCTGCTGGAGGGGGGGAGGTGGAAAGGAAAAAGCCGCTTTCAGAGTCGCATTGTGAGGGGAGTTTGAGGCCGAACTTGAGGCCCGACGATCGCGATGACAACACCTTTGAATCTGTGGCTCTGCACCGGCCCACTTCCTGCTGCTGGAGCCTGGTATTGGTCGAGGCTGCGCTGCTGCGTGGCTGCTGGGTGGGATGAGGGTCGGGATTGGACAGACACGGGGGGGAAAAAAAGAGAAAGGCTGTAAAAACAACATCCAAGTCCGGCGTGCGGGTCAGCAGTCTGTCCACAGGGAGGAGCCGGAGCCCGGACCAGAGCAGACCCAGACACAGACCCAGGGCCCGTCATGTCCAGAGAGCTCATTGTAAATAAACAGTTTCAGTCCCTAGACTAGTTTAGAAAAGATGCAACAACAAAGTATTTTTTTTCCAATTGTTTTAAATGATTGTATGCGTTTATTGGACCGAAGTTTCATGTCAAATTATTAACGTTTCACCTGTTATATATTCTCTGTTCAACAGAAGAACAGCTGACCGAAGAAAAGTTAGTTTAATATTAAATAGTAATACACTGTACTCAACTGACAATAAATCAATATTTCTACAGTAAAAATACATGAAACTGTTTTAACTTATACTGTAGTTAAAAACCTGCTGAACATGAAAATAAAGTCAGATCTTTGTCAACTATTAAGGTTTATTTTATATCAATTAAAAAATATTGTGATATCTTGTAGACATTAATAAACTGTACAGTAATGTACTAAAATGACAATAAAACAATATTTCTACAGTAAAAAAAAACATTAAACTGTGTTAACTTAAAGTTAAAACCTGCTGAACATGAAAATAAAGTCAGATCTTTGTCAACTATTAAGGTTTATTTTATATCAATTAAAACATATTGTGATATATTGTAGACATTAATAAACGGTACAGTAATGTACTAAAATGACAATAAATCAATATTTTTACAGTAAAAGTACATGAAACTGTTTTAACTTATACTGTAGTTAAAAACCTGCTGAACATGAAAATAAAGTCAGATCTTTGTCAACTATTAAGGTTTATTTTATATCAATTAAAAAATATTGTGATATCTTGTAGACATTAATAAACTGTACAGTAATGTACTAAAATGACAATAAAACAATATTTCTACAGTAAAAAAAAACATTAAACTGTGTTAACTTAAAGTTAAAACCTGCTGAACATGAAAATAAAGTCAGATCTTTGTCAACTATTAAGGTTTATTTTATACCAATTAAAACATATTGTGATATATTGTAGACATTAATAAACGGTACAGTAATGTACTAAAATGACAATAAATCAATATTTTTACAGTAAAAGTACATGAAACTGTTTTAACTTTTACTGTAGTTAAAAACCTGCTGAACATGAAAATAAAGTCAGATCTTTGTCAACTATTAAGGTTTATTTTATATCAATTAAAACATATTGTGATATATTGTAGACATTAATAAACGGTACAGTAATGTACTAAAATGACAATAAATCAATATTTTTACAGTAAAAGTACATGAAACTGTGTAAATTATAGTTAAAAACCTGCTGAACATGAAAATAAAGTCAGATCTTTGTCAACTATTACGGTTTATTTTATACCAATTAAAACATATTGTGATATATTGTAGACATTAATAAACTGTACTGTAATGTACTAAAATGACAATAAATCAATACATCTACAGTAAAAAAATACATTAAACTGTGTTAACTTAAAGTTAAAACCTGCTGAACATGAAAATAAAGTCAGATCTTTGTCAACTATTAAGGTTTATTTTATATCAATTAAAACATATTGTGATATATTGTAGACATTAATAAACGGTACAGTAATGTACTAAAATGACAATAAATCAATATTTTTACAGTAAAAGTACATGAAACTGTGTAAATTATAGTTAAAAACCTGCTGAACATGAAAATAAAGTCAGATCTTTGTCAACTATTACGGTTTATTTTATACCAATTAAAACATATTGTGATATATTGTAGACATTAATAAACTGTACTGTAATGTACTAAAATGACAATAAATCAATACATCTACAGTAAAAAAATACATTAAACTGTGTTAACTTAAAGTTAAAAAACCTGCTGAACATGAAAATAAAGTCAGATCTTTGTCAACTATTAAGGTTTATCTTATATCACTTAAAACATATTGTGATATATTTTAGACATCAATAAACTGTACTAAAATGACAATAAATCAATATTTCTACAGGAAAAATACATGAACCTTTGTTCACGTATACTTCAAAACCTACTGAACATTAATATACAGTCAGATATTCGTCAACTATTACAGTTTATTTTTTATAATAAAATACATTGTGCACAAACAGCCTTTTAAGCAAAAAGAACGTTATAAGTCAGTACTTAAATTATTTCAACAACCATAAATTAATTATTTTGCAAGAAAAGCAAAGAACAAACAGGAAATTATAACAGATCAGCAGAAAAAAACATATTTCATATTTCCACCATTTTTCTTCCAACAGTCTCACACACGTCTGCAGACTCTGGTCTCATCACGCAAGTGTCGCTTTAAATCTAGAAAAGAAGTGTCTCTGGAATCTATTGAGAGAAAAGATACTTTAATGTCACCATATCAGAGCATTTTTGAGAATCTATCAGTGATTGTGTCGTAGATCCGTCTGCGTGTGACTTCTCTCTCACTACCGTAACACACTTGACCGCAGAAAATATTCACTTCAGAACCAGCCTCTTTGTCCGCTAGTCCTGAAACTAGATGATGACCGGTCAAACTTCCCAAATCCTGTATAGCTACAGCTAAAGTTGTCTCTCAGGGATTTAATTGGATTGTGTAAAATTGTATGGTATGATATGACAGTTATTTTAGAATGAACAAAATCTGTCACATAGCTGCACTCTAAAATGAACAGCAGGGAAAATAATTAATATATTTTTAACTCTTGTCCTAACAGAAGAAAACTCTAAGCCATGAATGCAGAGTAGATTTCTCAAGACTTTTCTGTGAAAATCTGCATGGGGATTTACTCTTGCTCCATGAGAACCAGTGACTCTTCTTCTCTCCATTTTCTTTGTTGAACCTGTAACATGTTGTGGTCCAGTTCTGGTCCTGGACGTCTTTATAACTGATGTGTGTTGGCCTGCTGTGGCATCATGAGGCCACCGTCGTGGGTTCAACTGGAAGTGGAAAGACGTTGTAAAAATTAAACGTCAGATGATCATGTCAGTAAGACCAGGACCACATTCACTGTGTTTCTTACTCAGGCTTTTGGACCTGGTCGCAGGGAGGAAGGACCCAGCTGGACTTCTGCTGGTAAGAGTCCTGGTTGACAAAAGTGCGGTGACCTCTGACCTCAAACTCAGCTCTACTCCAAGCCTCTATCAGGCCCATTCTCAAACCCCCGGCTCTGTCAGGATCCGAAGTGGATCAGATCTTCCCCGTCTCAACCACTTCCTGTTTATGACATGTCAGCTGACCCCAACAGCCTTGGTACATCTTTAGATAAGATTAGTTTAGATATTAGATGGTTCCTCCCACTTTGAGGACATTTGAGTTGTCACAGCAGGAAAAGATGAAACATTATTTTTGAACATACAGTACATATATTAAAAATAATAACAATAAACACAATACATAAAAATAAACAATAAAATATAATACAATTAAAATAAACACAATAATAAAAAACATTATTAGAACAATGCTACAGAAGTGGGGGTGAGTTTTAAATACCATACATGCTGACAACGACACTCTTGAGACTGGTGGACTAACAACTCTGGTTTGACGTGTAGTAACGAGTTCATCAATACCACCTGCCCCCATAGGGGGGCGCTAGTGGCAAAGGTTGTTGTTTTGACCAACCTTTACACAGTCCGTCAAAAATAAAGTGAGATGATGTTTCCATGTTCCCTCTCTCTCGCCCTTACTTCCCTCATTTGCATCCTCCATGTTACTCACTTGTCTGATGACTTCAAGCCTTGCTTTTTTTAGTGAGATGATAAGTCAAGGTCCATGTCATAACCAGAAACTTGGTTACCCAACATGTTGTTATCATGATAACGCTCCGCACGTGCAGAGTCCAGAGAGCAGCCGGTTTTTAAGTCGGACAGACGTGAGACTCTCTCCGTCAATCATGTGTGAGCTGAGGCAGGTTGTTAGCGAGGACTTGTTTCAGGAGAAAGGACCCACCGTGTCCTTCAGTGACCTGCTGTACCGTGTCCAGGAGAAGAGGCTCTGCTGCCGGAAAGGACCTGACAAGTACATCATCAAGGATGTGAGGTAGGATACGACTGTGTGGAGCCTTCCTCACCTTCTGATCTCCATCTTTATATTTAACATCTTCACTTCAATGTGTGAGTATTGCTTTGTGTGTGGGAAGTTAAACCTGGTCAACAGGTGGAGAGACTCTCGTCTAATGTTTATAAGATTCACTCATTCTGTAGAGGTGCAGGTCTGGTCCTGGACGTCTCTCTAGAACTGATGTGTGTTGTCCTGCAGTGGCATCATGAGACCTGGGCTGAACGCCATCATGGGTGCAACAGGAAGTGGAAAGACGTCGTAAGAATTCAACCTCAGACGATCCTGTCAGTAAGACCAGGACCACATTAACTGTGCTGCTTCCTCAGGCTTCTGGACCTGATCGCAGGGAGGAAGGACCCAGCTGGACTTCTGCAGGGAAGAGTCCTGGTTGACGGAGCCAGGGTGACCTCTGACCTCAGACTGAGCTCTGCTTACGTAGTTCAGGTATGACATCAGCCACACATGCGTCATCCACACCAGATTCACAGAAAGGTTTCAGGATGACATCCTTATGGGAACGCTGACGGTCCGAGAGAACCTGATGTTCAGCGCCAACCTGAGACTGGACCCCCATCAGCACTCCAGTGCCTTAAAGAGAAGCAGAGTGGACACCATCATCCAGGAGCTGGGACTGACCGACTGTGCTGACACTTTGGTAGGATCTTCTGAAGGTGAAACTGGTTCTGGGCTGGTTTATAAACTAAAAGCAGCAGAAAATCTGATTGTGTTGGATTGAAGAAGAAGAAGCAGAAACAGGACTAATGCTCGTGGCCTGTGTGTCAGATCGGTACGGAGCTTCTGCGAGGAGTCTCTGGAGGAGAACGCAAGAGATGCAGCATCGGGATGGAACTCATCACAGCTCCGTCTCTGCTCTTCCTGGACGAGCCGACCACAGGACTGGACTCCAACACAGCCAACTGTATCATCGGCCTGTTGCACGAGTGAGAGTCTCTGCTAGACCAGATGTTCAGACCAAGACCGCTAGGGTCCTGGCTCGTGGTCTGGGTTCTGGTTTTCAATGAGTTCTCTGTGTGTCCAGACTGTCCAGGAAAGGGAAGACAGTGATCTTCTCCATCCACCAGCCCAGGTACTCCATCTTCAGACTTTTCGACCAGTTGACTCTGATGCACAAAGGGGAGGTGGTGTACTCCGGGTCAGCTGCCCGAGCGCTGGACTACTTCACAGACCTGGGTATGAATGCCCAAAAATAAGAGGGTTGCCGATGATGTGTTTATGTGTCCTTCTTTGTGTTTATGCAAATGTTTGCGTTGTGTGTGTGTGTGTGTGTGTGTGTGTGTGTGTGTGTGTGTGTGTGTGCACAGGCTACCAGATCGAAGCGTTCAACAATCCAGCCGACTTCTTCTTGGACATCATCAACGGAGAAGTCAAGACGACTCTGGAGTCGACGGTATCTGTTGTCGATGGTGAGTGGAAACACAGTCACACATGAAACCGACAACCCTTTGACCTCTGTTCTCTCCAGCTAATGAGAAGAACCCACTTGCCGCCCGGTTCCGTCGGTCCAAGCTCTGCCAGGACATGTTGCAGGAACTGAAGCAAGTCCAGCAAAGTGTTGCTGATGGGGTTAAAGGTGTGGTCCCCTCAGCTTACTTCACCACATCATTCTGGCACCAGGTGAGGTCAAACATTTTCAGTGAGTCCACGGTTATCCATCCTGATCTCTGTTGTTCCAGATGCGTGTGGTCAGTGGCAGGACGGTCCTGAACCTCCTACGGAACCCACAGACCTCATACGCTCAGTTGGCTCTCAACATCTTCTTTGCGGTTCTGGTCGGACTCATTTATTTCCAAATGCCTCTGGAGCTTCCAGAGGCTCTTCAGAACCGGTACTGTCACATGACCTTCAATCTAACTCACCTCATACAATTACAGTGACATGGCCTTTAAACTCACTGGACCTTCTCTGTCTCACACACCTCCCAAAAGGAGCGGAGCCTTCTTCTTCCTCATCATCAACATGGTGTTTGGAAACCTGTCGGCCGTCGAGCTCTTCATCAACGAGCGAGCCATCTTCATGTGAGTGGCAGCCATGTTTGTAGTTTTTCTCCCCCGAAACACACAGACACTGTTTGTGTCAACAGTCACGAGAACTCCAGTGGCTACTACCGCACCTCCGTCTACTTTCTCACCAAGATCTTCGCCGACCTCATTCCCAACCGAATCATCCCCATCTTTGTCTTCTCCGCCATCGCCTACTACATGATGGGTAGCACAAGATGGCCACACAAATACAAAGAACATTAAGAGTGTTGTTGGTTTAAGCGTTATGGAAGTATATCAGGGCCATCAGGAAATTGAATAGTTGAATTTAACATGTTGAAGCTTTTATACACATTTCAAGTTCAACCATTCAATAATCTGATGGCACTGGAATATCTTTTAGATGATGAACCTTCGTAATACAAATGTGTGTTTCTCCAGGACTTAAACCAGAGTTCTTGGCCTTTCTGAAGTTTGCTCTAATTATGTCGCTGGTCAGTCTGGCTGGAGTGGGCCTGGCGTTCCTGGTGTCGGCCAGCGTTTCCACCTTTGCTCTTGCCAACATATTGGTGGCGCTGCCCTTCGTCTTCATGATGGTGAGACTTTGCTGAGCAATGGCAAACTGGACGATGAACGTTGATGTCCGGTCTTGTTGCAGGTGTTCGGGGGTTTCCTGGTCAACCTGAACGCCATGTTGTCGTGGCTGTCGTGGCTCAGGTGGATCAGCATCTTCAAGTACGGCCTGGACGTGAGTCTCACATATTTTGTTTGGGGTCACAAACCCAGAACCTCTGTAGAGTAAAGCTTCTTGTTACTGACTGTGCCCTCTTCCAGGCATCTTTCATCAATGAATTCACGGGGCAGATGTTCTACGACAAGAACATCACGTAGGTTTACATCGAGTACCATGTCTAGTTCAGAGAGTCGAGTCTTGATTCAACTCTCGGTCCATTATGGAGCGCTGTTTAGTTTGACCAGGGCTCAGAGACCCATTGACCTCATATCTAGAAGCTAAGAAGCGACTTCTTACTGGGCATTTGTCCTCTTTTCCAGGATCCCTGGCGAAGTCTTCCTCAGGGCTCAGAAACTCGACTACTCAACATGGGGTTTTTGGCAGAACCCGCTGGCTCTGCTGGGCATCACAGTGGTCTGCATGTTCCTGTCCTATGTCCAGTTACTACGGATCAACCGCTGGAAGTGACGAGAGGTCGTAATGTTTTCACCTTCCAGCTGTGCAATTGTAAGTACATGTGAAAAGGGGGCACCTGGTATGGGGTCCACGCAAGAATCCAAGCTAATCTTGTATTGAATCTCTCCTTGTTCACATACATTTATTTAATGTTCCCTTTGTGGCTTTACTGTAAACTCACCTGTTACCTGATGTTTGTAATGAAAACATTAAATCACTCCATCATTTCTTTGCTCCTCTTCCATACAACTTGTCTGTTTTTCCACAGCTGTTAGCTAGTACCCTTTTGCCGTTAGGTGTTAGCTGTAGCTTGGAGCCATAAGATGTAGCTGAAAGCCACTTAGGTATTGATTGTTAGCTGTTAGTGAACTCATGGCTCAGTTGTAAGACGTTAACTGTAAACTGTTGGCCCCTCTGTAGCTCACGTCACATGAGGTCAGTCATTCAACAACATAGAAAAAAGAAAGGAGAAGTCAATCGTCGACACAAAACTTTGGTGGAAAGGGCGAAAATCTCCGGTTTATTTTGGTCTACAAGTGTCTCTGATAAACTTCACCAACATGACTGTTTGAATATTCAAACACACACACACACACACACACACACACACACACACTGACTAGATTAGTCTCTGCTAAGTCTGTTTCACTCTCACGAGGAACCGAAGTGTCGACTCACGTTTCAATCATCTCAAAGCTTCTTACATCATCTGCTGCAGTATAGAAACAGAACTAAGACATTCATCAAAGGATCCAGTCCAACAAAAACCTTTAGTTTGATGATGATAAAAATACTCAGGATTCTTTTCAACTATAGAACAAGTCGTACTCTGCCTGGATTTTCCAAATAAAGAAGAAACGGGAAATACAAAACAAAGAAGTTCCTTCGTGTGGCTAAACAAGCAGTTGCTCTGGCGGAGAGAGTTCTCACTTCAGCTTCCGCTCGCACTTCAGTCCTGAACTCAGGTCCAGACCGGGTCCCACTGACACCGGGGCGTTCTCCAGCCCGCGCAACCACTCGGTGCACTTTAGCAGCACCTGCTCGTCTGGACCCAGGTCCTCCTCCTCCTCCTCGTACTCCACGTCGTCGTACTTGTGTTTGTCATTCAGCAGCGAGATCTTGATGATGGAGCTCAGGTCCGGGTCGCTCCGGGACTCTGGGTCCCATCTCTGGTGTTTTTTCGAAAGGTTTTCCTGTCTCCTCCTGGACTCTGTGGGGTTCTCGGAGCTTCCATGTGACGAGTGTCGGTGGGCGGAACGCTGACTGTTCCGGCGCTGCAATAGCACCACGGCCTCAGGCGTCAGGGTCAGGGTGAACCGGGCCTCTTCTGGGTTTTTGTTCCTCGCTTGGCTTTTCACTGATTCCTGCTTAGCTGTCTTAGATGTGGTCTCACGGGTCGACACTCGCCTCTCTGCATGTCCGCGGGCGGTAGGCAGGCGGCTCCTGGGCGGACTCTTCTTTCCCAGCTGCAGCAGGTTCAGACGCTCCTTCACGGGACCTCCATCTCTCTGGACACCGGTGGAGGTCAGAGCAGACGAAGGCTTGTCGGCTGGCTTGTCCTTGAGCCCAGAGATGGAGCGGACTGGTGGGATGAAGGGCATCTTGGAGACACACAGCATTAGGTAGAACAGAAGATCAGATCTGCACTGGAAGTGCCCGAAGAAAAGAGAGGCTCGGACTGCCGAGGAGAAAGATCTGAAGAGGGTGAGAGACGCCGTTGCATCTTCAGCCATGCAGGGCCTGGACTAGTACCTGGGAGAGAGTCGTCACACTCGGGCCGCTCTGAGGATCTGAGCCGACGTTAATCCTCAAAGAGCACGTTACTGCAGCGGATCACACACATGACTGTAATCCAGCAGGTGACTTGAGGTTAAAGGTCACAGGGTGGAAGGTTGATCGGACCAATTAAGAAAAAAAAAAATAGGATTTTATCCTGAAGCACGTTGACCACAGTAGATCACATCAGTTGATTCATGATTAAATAAAGGTTATATAAAGTTGAATAAGTCATCAGTAGCAGGTCTTCCTGTGGGCGTGGAGGACGTGGCATCAGTGTGGACAGCTGTGGCGGACGTCTTTGATGGACATGACGACAAAGAGGAGAAGGAAATGCCTGTAGGACGACAGAAGTCTGCCTCAAACATCGGTAGGCGACCTGGGTCATGACCCGGACAGGACAAAAGTTAAAACTCTTCTGACTCACGTGTTTGAAGTTATTACTTTATTGTGTCCTGAAATCTCTGCGAATGAGAGGTTACAATAGTAAAGTCCAGTATGGTGTCTTCACTCCTCTTCCACTCCCTCACCTCCTTTATTTTGAAAATCTTCACATCCGTCCCAAAAAGATTGATTTCTGCATTTTATGTATCAATTTTTATTTTTATTTTTATTCATTGTAGTCGATAAAAATAGATTACTTATTTATTTATTTAAATTATTGTTTCCTTTTTTGGACTTCTCTTTATGTAAATACTATGTGTGTGAGTGAGTGTCCGCTAGAGGCGCTGTTCTTCCCACTCCCTGTCAGTCTACCAGTGTGTGACGATGCTAAGCTAGCCCAGTCCACTCCTCGTCGGCGCTCCACCGGATGTTCCCGGTCCACTCCCGCTTGCCGTCTTGACATTCCTTCAACGTTACCGGACGAATTCGTGTCGACTGACCAGAGTCCGCGAATTCTCGTCCCCTCCTTAGGAAAGCTTTACCCGCTATAGCGCTACTTAGCTCACCGGCTAGCGTGAGTCCTCGACCGGAGAGCGACGAGGTGAGTTAGCACGGAAGCTAGGTTGTACCGCGACTCCTTCCGGGAATACGTTGCCTCGGTTAACGAATTAAACTCCATTCAGGAAAAATAAACTCCATGTTGTTGTCGATCATGTGTAAACGTTCAATGACTTTGCTATTGGTCGCCGTTGACATGGTTTTAGCCGGGGAGTTGACCTGCTAGCAGCGACAGGACAGCGGCTGTCAATAGTAGCTAGCCGGCTGAACCATCCTGACACCGATGGCCATACTAACTTGGAATGTCCACGTTATCTGTTGAAATTAAGACACTATTTAGACTCTTATCCAAAAAAGAATAGGTCGTGTAAAAGTAGTCCGTCTGGATCAACGATCGCGGCTGAAATTACTACTATTTCGACTGCTTGCTCGAAGCTAACTGCCAACGAATGCACTCCAGGATTCAAGTGACAATTATTATATATATATTTTTATTTTAATACACATTTTCTCTTGTCTATATATAAGGGAGACATTCATAAACTTAATCAGCGTTTTCATTTGATGTTGAAGAATTGAAGTTAGCTGTGTTGCTGTTGCTGTTTACCAAAGTTAGGGCTCTGTGTTGTGACTTGCAGTGACACTTGAGGGCCACACCCTGTGAAGATGTCCCTGCACCAGTTCCTGCTGGAGCCTATCACCTGCCACGCCTGGAACCATGACAGGACACGTAAGGCTGACCATGTTCTTTTTTTTTAATGCTGCTGTGAAGGGTGTGATGCATCAGACTGTTGTCTGAAACTGTTGTTGTTGTGTAGAAGTTTTCTTCTACTATCTTAACTAGTATTTAGGCTCACTAGTGACACAACTGTGTACAGCGGTAATGATGTGAGCGGTAATTCTAATCTACATTTCATAAGGGGTCAACGATTCCTGAAAGCCCTGTTTGAGATTTAGTTTTGGTGGTGACAAGAACCTCAGACTGAAAAATAGTTGTTCATCACAGATGTTGCTGCTTTAGTTTTAAAATAAAGTTTGTCTTCCACGTAAGCAACACATTAACATTGCTGCTCATACTGGTTTAAAGTATTGCTAGATATATCTGTTTACCATGATCTTCGCTTTTAAGGCTGTCTTTAGCATCCACTAAACACTGCGACAATGAAACTGGTTTTGCTGGTTCCTTCTTCCCCATTTACCTTTCTCTCTTTGTTTTGCAGAAATTGCCATCAGTCCAAATAACCATGAAGTTCATATTTACAAGAAGAATGGGAACCAATGGGTGAAGACTCATGAGCTGAAGGAGCACAACGGACATATAACAGGTACAAGAGTCCACCGTGGATTTTGGCCGTGTTAAAAACACTTGAATAAAAGGAACTGTTTGAATAGGTATCGACTGGGCTCCGAAGAGCGACCGCATAGTGACATGCGGCGCCGACCGTAACGCTTACGTGTGGTCGCAGAAGGAAGGAGTGTGGAAGCCCACGCTGGTCATTCTCAGGATCAACCGAGCCGCTACATTTGTTAAGTGGTCTCCACTGGAGAACAAGTTTGCAGTGGGCAGTGGAGCACGACTCATTTCTGTGTGCTACTTTGAGTCGGAGAACGATTGGTGAGTCAAACGTATCACTAGCTTTGGACTATATAGCCCCAAGAACTGTCAAGATAAATCACAAATCAAAAAATAACTTTGATATGAAATAAGTTTAATTCGAATATTTAGAAAGTCTTTCCTGGGAAATTCTTAAAATGTTCATCAATGACAATTTCTCCACTGCAATTTACGGTTAAAAGAAGTAGTAGTTTTAACTTTAGTGTATCTACGTGTGTAGCAACTTAAAAATATATTTATATTGATTGTCTGATCGTAAAAAGCAGTAAAAGATGCAGATCTCACTTTGAACAGTGGCTGCGGTTGAGTGGTCCTCCTGTAGTATGTATGTGGGCGTTTGAGAGGCTTACTGAAGCTGTCCACTCTGACAAGAATTGTTTTTAGCTGCAGCACAACAGCAGCAGGTCGGAATAATTGTCTATTTTCTCTATGACGATGGAGTACAAGTCGACTCCTTTTATTTAAGACAACTTAATGAAGTGTGACTCTTGTTTGCAACCCCAGGTGGGTGAGCAAACACATCAAGAAGCCAGTCCGATCCACCATCCTCAGTCTGGACTGGCATCCTAACAACATCCTGCTGGCTGCTGGCTCATGTGACTTCAAATGCAGGTTAATATGAGGGCAGGTTTATTTCTGTTTGTTACTTCTGTCTATAGTCTCAACACTTCCCCCTCACCCCACCCTGCAGGGTCTTCTCTGCCTACATCAAGGAAGTGGAGGAGAAACCTGGCCCTACACCGTGGGGCAGCAAGATGCCGTTTGGCGCCGTGTTAGCAGAGTTCGGTGGCACGGGTGTGTGCAGTTTTCCCGTGTGGCTCAAGTCACCAAACTTGCTGAACTTGTTCTCACCCTCGTGTCCCCACAGGTGGAGGCGGGTGGGTCCACTCGGTGTCTTTCTCCGCCTCTGGAAACCGCCTGGCCTGGGTCAGTCATGACAGCACTGTGACTGTGGTGGACAGTTCCAAGACTCCGAGGTCTGTTTGCTCCTCCTCACTTCTTAATCTTCGTTTTTTGCGCTAAACATGCAAACACAGCAAGGCTGCCGTAACTGCTCGGAACAATTTATGTGATGATGTGATTTAAGTGATATGCAACAATCGGAGCAATATTTTTAACTGATCTGGTGCCAGGAATTACTGCATGATTCTTGCCTGAAGTAAGAGTTGTGTAAAAGAACATTTAGTTTGTCGATGTAGGCAACTTTTCATTATTATTTAAAATTATTGATTGCCTTATTGTCAATGTGTGAACCTGTAGTAGCACATAACTCCAGTTCTATGAGTGTGTAGTAGCACAAGTTTAGTTATTAGGTTTGCGGCTGAAGCTGGTAAGAGGGCGGAGTTTATAATACATACACACTCGTATGGATTATTGGACGTGAAGGAAATTCAAATATTTACACCTTACAAGTTCAGCATAGATCAGTAGCGCTGTAGTAATCAGTTAAAATGTCCTAATCACTTCTCTTTTCTTTTTTTTCAATCAGTCCCTCACAGCTGAAGACAGAGTTCCTTCCTCTCCTCAGCGTCATATTTGTCTCAGAGAACAGTTTAGTGGCAGCGGTAAGTACCTTCGGCCCTCACCCTCCATCTGTGTGACCGCCTGTCTCGTCTCTCCAGGGTCACGACTGCTGCCCGGTGCTGTTCCGCTGCGACGATGGCGGCTCGCTAACGTTCGTGTCCAAGCTGGATCTTCCCAAGCAGAGCATCCAGAGGAACATCTCTGCCATGGAGCGCTTCAGGAACATGGACAAGAGAGCGACCACCGAGGACCGCAACACTGCTTTGGAAACTCTGCACCAGAACAGCATCACGTAAGTCGTCCAGCACCGACCCCTGACCCCCGACCATCTCTGATGAACCTTTGTGTCGACAGCCAAGTGTCCATCTACGAGGGAGACAAAAGGGACTGTCGCAAGTTCTGCACCACAGGCATCGATGGAGCCATGACCATTTGGGACTTCAAGGTGTGGAACACACACACACACACACACTCTTCATTTTACACACTCACTCTCCAGCTCACTGTGTCATTTGTTCTCCCCCGCAGAGTCTAGAAGCTTCTATCCAGGGTCTCCGCATCATGTGAAGCAGGATATATGAAGGAGGGCCGGGTCTGACCCGCGACCCCCAACCTCACCCCCCCCCTCCCCCATCTTTTCTGCAATGCAGCCAGTAACGTACACAACTGACCACCTTAACAAGTGTGTGTTAAAGCACTGAGCACAAGACACATTCTGTGTTCCAACACTAACACACGCGCACACACACATTCACACACACACACTCGGCTGACGTGCAACATCACTGTTGATTTATTTTCTATTTGTTTTAAATGAAGGTTACCAAGTGTCAAAGTGGGAAGGTCTGACGTGTCTTTGTTCTCTAACCTCCTCGAATAAAAGCCGTTCGATCCAAAAAAAATAAATAAATGATAAAATCTGACCATCCTTGCCTGCAGATGGGCGTGACATTAGAGCTTTGAAGGTTCCTCCTCAGTGGTTGTTCTTCACGTCGCTGCTCGAGAACTTAGACGTGTCGAGGGCAAGCTAGCTCCGCCGTCTCTGCAACGCTAATGTTTAAGATGGAGGATTTGTGTGTAACTGAAGTAGACATTAATAAAGTTTACACTACAGCTGCATGTCTTCTTTTTTTCTGTCAACATTGGCTCGATACACATCAATTGACCCAGAACCCTTTCCATTATGGACTCGACGGGACCAACAGAGGCCGGATGGACGAGGGTAACGGACAATAATCGACAGATACGATGATTCCACTGAGCAAGACTGACCCTTATCACTCCTTTTTTGAAGTTCAGAGTTTCTGAGCTTGACAAAAGGTACTCAAGATATTCAGGTAAGTCCAGGTGGATCATCAAGACTAGGTTTGTGACCTCCCATGAAGAATCCAGCCTGGGCCGTTTTAGGCCGGGTTGGTTCTGGACTAGGACTGGAGCCTCAGTATTTAAAAAAAAAAAAAAGAATAATTGACCCGGTGCTTCATTCATCTCAATCAGATAATGCTATTTGTAGCTGAGGTGCTGAAATACTAACAATTCATGTCTGTTTTAAAACCATTTCTACAAAAGTTGATCAAGATTTAGTTTTCTGCTAAATTCAAAAATAAACTTCATACTATTTATTTCACATTTAAAGTAGGAAAAATGTTGAATAAAGAATATAAAGTTAGTACATCAATTTAAATGTAATGACGTGGACAGAGTTTTTAAATACAAACAATGTATTTTTTTTTCTGAATAAGATGATCATAAAACCGGAGACGTTGCTGTGATATGCAGCTTCGCCACCAGTGGGCAGCACTCACAAACTTTAGTTTTCCATCTGAAAAAACTAAGATGATCTTTCATGCTGCTCCTGTAGGACCTCCACACTGACCCCCTGAGGGGGCTTTTGGTTACACCATGTTAAGAAAAACCGTCCATAAAAGTTTCTTCTGTCACGTCCACGAGTGAGTGGCGCGCCAGATGTTTTTGGACCGGTCTTTCAGATTCTTTCAGGATTGCCATGGCGACAGCTGCTAGTGGAGAAGAGTCCACAAGTTGAACAAGCAAATATGCACAAGCTCCTCCCTCACTTCCTCCTCCCACTCTACTTTTCTTCCCTCCCATTCCCCCTTCTTTCCCTTTATTCACCCCCCACCCCTATATTCTCCCCCACTCTTGTCTCCTTTACAGACTTTTGTCCCCCTGATCCTCCCCCTCTGCCACTCTTCAGGGCCACAAAAGACCCTCAACACTTTTCATAAACTTTTCCATGAGCACTTCCTGTTCAGGGCGTGGGCCCGGCTGCTCCCCCCTCCCCTTCCTGCCTCCTCTTCCTCAACCCTCGTCTTCCTCCTCGTCACTCAGTCGCCGGCGTTCGTGTTGACTGGCCAGAGTCCGCGAGCTCAACTCCTCTCCTCATCTCTGCACCCAGACCTTCCTCCAGGGTGAGTGGAGTGACATGACACACACACACACACACACACACACACACACACACACACACACACACACACACACACACACACACACACACACTGATCAGGAAGTGCAATCATCCCAGTGATGACAGTGTAACTAACAGTGATGAAGTTTGTGAAAGAACAAAAGTTCTCCGGAGGAAAAGTTTGTCACATTCTCGTCGGGATTTCATTCAAGACTTATGTACGTGACGAACGGAGCTGGTTCTGTTGGAAACTTGTTTGACTGTTTTTGTTTCTCCAGCTCTAAACCGTTACATCCACACTTCCTCTTCCACTTCCTGGTTCTGCGCCTCGCTTCCGATTGGCCATGTCTTACCACAGCTTCCTGCTGGAACCAATCAGCTGCCACGCCTGGAACAAGGACCGAACCCGTGAGTCAGACCCGTGGACGTAGTCGAATGTGTTTCTTGGGGGGGGGGCCCATAAAGTCTAGACCCCTGAAGTCTCACAGACAAAATCGAGATGGAAACATGTTGAGATGCTTAACTCAAGACAGCTGTGAGTCAGACACCAACCACAGCTGTTGGACCAGGTACACCGAGGTATTTCCTGTTTCCTGTTCAGAGCTCGCATAAGCAGAGCACAGGAAGTAACCACACACACAAACACACACACACACACGCATACACATCAAGACTCACTGCTGACTAAACATGTGTTGTTATCTCCAAACATAAGGAGTGTTTGTCGCCTCTGGGCTCATCTAAACCATCCCCAGCTCTTCTCATATGCTGACTCGGATGTTCTTCCTAAAACAACAACAACATAAACACCTTCTACAACCTCTGCTGTCCATTAGTTCTCAACTCTAGATTCAACTCTAAATCTTAAGAGAGGTGGTCACGGCCTGAGGGGCCATTTGAGATCCGTCGATTGGCCTTGTTCTGTTTAATCCATCTCTTGTTGTCCTGTAGAGGTCGCCATCAGCCCCAACAACCACGAGGTCCATATCTACCAAAAGGATGGAACCAAGTGGAACAAGATCCACGAGCTTAAGGAGCACAACGGCCAGGTAACAGGTGAGCAGCGGAGGGCGAGGGGTGTTGTCAATCCAAAAAGGGGCCAAAATCTTTTAGCAGTCTTAGTCACGGACTTTTTAAGAAATGTAGGGGTCACGTAAAATGGCGTCCAGAGCTATAGCAGCAAGAGAAGACCCATGACATGATCTCCACTCGCAGGTATCGACTGGGCCCCGGATAGTAACCGGATTGTGACCTGCGGCGCCGACCGTAACGCCTACGTCTGGACGCTGAAAGACGGATCCTGGAAACCGACTCTGGTGATTCTGAGGATCAATCGCGCAGCACGCTGCGTGAAGTGGTCGCCCCGGGAGAACAAGTTCGCCGTGGGAAGCGGCTCGAGGCTCATCTCCATCTGCTACTTTGAGCAGGAGAACGACTGGTGAGTCTTGCGATGACGTTCCAGGACTGAAGGTGTTTGAGCTCCGCGTTGCCCCCCGTTGCAGGTGGGTCTGCAAACACATCAAGAAGCCGATCCGCTCCACCATCCTGAGTTTGGACTGGCACCCCAACAACGTCCTGCTGGCTGCTGGATGTTGCGACTTCAAGTGCAGGTGACGATTAGCTGGAGAACTTTCTAGACGGGCAATTCAACGGAGGGTTTTTTTATTGCCGAGGATCTAAAGCAACGATACGTATCACGATACAGGGGCAACGATATCATGTATTCTGATACTTTAGGACAACAATCAATATATCTGTAAAAAATACACGTACGTCAGTCTGGTTTTACAGAATTTGCAGACCACTTGTCAAAATACAGCTTTAAAAGCTGCTGGAGTCGACTGTATCCTCTTGTCCTCGGTCATTGCCAGGATCTTAGAGGATTTTATTGTTCCTTGCAGCTGCAGAGAAAAAAATACTGCTGCCATCTAGTGGCCAGACGTTTACTTGCAACACAAAAGTTAATGTTGAGGTAAATACGATAGAATCAGAATCAGAAAACTTTATTGGCATTGTTGTAAACACAATGTTTTTGTGGTGGAAATACAGAATCAAAGAAGATTTCTTCATCCTCCTCGTGGAAAAAAGACTTTTAAAAACATCCAAAATAACTTGCTGTTTGTGTAGCATGTTAGCCTTTTAGCTTCCGCTGCTTGATGCTTCAATACAAGAGGGACGTTACAGTCGAGCAGTATGGAGGGACTTGGATGTTTTTAAGTGTATTTTTGGACGAAGAAATATGGACATACGTTCTTGCCTACAATATCGAAGGAATGGTAAAATAATCCCAACCCTTAGTCAACGGCTGAGTAGAAAATAAGCGAAATTTGAATTGTAAATTTGAATTATTTAATTTTATACAAATGATATTGAAATTAAAACCATAAAAGAGCTACAAAAAAAAAAATTAGCCAGGGGCGCTCAAGCTTCAAAACAAGAGTAAAACAAGTTTTAGATTTTATCTCCAGGGTTCACGTCTCCTTCTGTCTCCTCAGGGTGTTCTCCGCCTACATCAAGGAGGTGGAGGAGAAGCCCGGCCCGACCCCCTGGGGCAGCAAGATGCCGTTCGGAGAGTTGATGTTCGAGTCGGCCGGCTCCTCTCTGGGCGGTCAGAGTCCAGTGGGCGGCGGCGGCTGGGTGCACAGCGTCTGCTTCTCGCACTCAGGGAACAGGCTGGCGTGGACGTCGCACGACTCCACCGTGTCGGTGGCAGAAGGAGGAAAGGCCGGAATGTGAGCGATCTGAATATCTGAACCTATCTTTTGTGACCTAAACCTCTGACCTTGAACCCAACAGAGTCTCCAGCCTGAGCTCCGAGACTCTTCCTCTGCTGTGCGTCACCTTCATCACTGAGAACAGCCTCATCGCTGCTGTGAGTGATCTTCTTGTCTCACACTGAGGCGCTAGAACGCCCTGTGTTCTTTAAAAAAAAAAGGAGATTTAGAAGCTCAATTTGAGAAACTCTAACTCCTGTGACAGTCAAAGAGGTCCTCATCAGGAAGGTATCCTACCCCTGACACCCGGCCTGAACCATGTGACCTCCTTGTCTCCATCTGCAGGGTCACGACTGCTTCCCGATGCTGTTTGTTTTCGACTCGAGCAAACAGGTTCTGACCTTCGGAGGTAAACTGGAGATCCCTAAGCAAGCGGCCCAAAAGGGCATCAGTGCCCGGGAACGCTTCCAGAACCTGGACCGCAGAGCTTCTGAGACCCAGGGCACCGACAAGGCCCTGAACACACTGCACAAGAACAGCATCAGGTGAGCGTGCAAACAGTCAGGAGAGCAGGTTGAAGGTGTGCCGGTAGAGACTCGTGATGTTTGCTCTTCAACAGTCAGATCTCGGTGCTGGAGGGAGGACGCAACCAGTGCAGCAAGTTCTGCACCACCGGGATGGACGGGGGGATGGGCCTGTGGGATGTCAAGGTAACAAACGCACACGAGTGTGAGTGTTGGCCTGGTTTTGACCGCTGCTGTTGGTTCCAGACTCTGGAGTCAGCCATGAAGAACCTGAAGATCGTGTGAGGAAGTCAAGGGTGCGTAGAAGTCATGAAGGACCAAACTTCTGCTCAGGCGGACTGACGGCGCTCAGTCCATGTTCTACGCTTATGCTGGTCATAATCTTTACAATAAACTGCTTCGACAGCACTTTTGTTCTCCGAGTGTTTCTGTTCTACTGAGGGGAGGTAGGAGCAGAGGAATCTTGTGGACCACCTGAAGAGGATCAGGAACTCTCAGTCTGAGTGTGAATAGTTCTCACCTCCTAGTCATGCTGCAGCGCCTCCCGTTGGTGGAAGTCCCGCCGCATCTACTTGACACGCGTTTATAAAGTCTTCTTAACGAATTGTTCGGGTTTGGTTCATTCATGTCAGAGCTTCCTGCTCGAGGTCGGTTCTGGTTCGTCAACAACTGCCCGCCTCCCGTCGTCAGCAGCGGCCTCTGGCGGTGACTGGCTGAACTGCAGCACATCGATCCTGGCGATGAGCGGATGAAGCCAGAACCAGAACCGGCGTCGTGATGAGGTGAGGCAGCAACAGGAGCTCCGGCTCGGACTCGAACAATCCTTCCTCCTCCTCTCCGTCGTCCAGCGAGCGGCAGAACCAGCCGGCGGATCCGAATCCAGTCACGACGCCCACACTTCCGGACCGGATCCTCTGAGGCGCTTCTCCCGATCCTGCTCTGGATGTTGGGGGTGTCGGGTCCAGATCGGAGGCATATCCCCGAGTCCGTCCTCAACTGTTGCTGGAACCTTCCGCCAATGAATCTTGTCAGGTGAGCGTGTAGCTTCATCATCTCCATCATCTTCATCATCGTCATCATCGTCAGCGGGAACAACAGTGATGGATGGTGTCGTGACTTCATCAGGACACTCGTCACTTCCATCATCATGTGTGTCTGTCCGGGTTTGTTGTTTGTCCATCCAGTGGATGAATAAACTTTTGGTTCCATTAAAAAGAACCTCAGTCTGTCCACCCACGAAGAGAACATCATGTTCGTCCAAACACTTCTGTGGAGAAAAACGACAAGAGAACATTGTGTGTGTTTGTGAAGGTGTGTTATGGAAAGAGTTCATGTTTGTGTCTCTTTTTATGTGCGTTTGTGCCTGTGAAAGAGTTCTTGTTTATGTCTGTTTTTGTGTGCTTGTGATACAATTCCTGTTTGTGTGTAATTTTTGTGTATGTTTCTATGAAAGAGTGTGTGTGAAATAGTTATTTTTTGTTTCTGTTTTGTGTGTTTGTGTGCGCGCGTTCTTTGTGTCCGTTTTTTGGTGTGTATCCGCAAAAGAGTGTGTGTGTAGTAGAGTTGGTGTTTGTTTCTATATTTGTGTGTTTTTGTGAAAGAGTTCGTTTATGTGTCCGTTTTTCTGTGTGTTTGTTTCTGTAAAATTTTTCCTGTTTGTGTCTGGCTTTTGTGTGTGTTTGTGCATATGTGTCTGTAAAACAGTTCCTGATTGTGTCTGTTTTTGTGTGTGTTTTTGTGTGTGTTTTATAAGAGTGTATGAAAGAGTTCCTAGTTGTTTCTGTTTTGTGTGTGTGGGGGCTTGTGTCCGTAAAAAGGTTCTTGTTTGTTTCTGTTTTTGTGTGTGTTTCTGCATTTGTGTCTGTAAAAGAGTTCCTGGTTGTGTCTGTTTTTGTGTGTGTTTCTGTGAAAGAGTGTGTGATATAGTTTGTGTTTGTTTCTGTATTTGTGAAAATGTTTTTCTTTGTGCTCTGTTTTTGTATGCGTTTCTTTTTTTTTCACTGTGTGTCCGTAAAACAGTTCCTGGTTGTGCCTGTTTTTGTGTGTGTCTCTGTGAAAGTGTGTGTGTGTGATATAGTTTGTTTGTTTCTGTATTTGTGTTTGTGAAAATGTTTTTTTTTTGTCTCTGTTTTTGTATGCATTTTTTTTCTTCAGCGTGTTTGTCTGTAAAACAGTTCCTGGTTGTGTCTGTTTTTGTGTGTGTTTCTGTGAAAGAGAGTGTGTGAGATATAGTTTGCGTGGAAATGTTTTTGTATGAGTTTCTTTTAATTTTTTTTCAATGTGTGTGTCTGTAAAACATTTCCTGTTTGTGACTATTTTTGTGTGTGTTTGCCTCTGACACGCTCGTCATCGTCAGCTGGATGGAGACAGTAGTTGGGTTCCCCTCCTGGTCCGACTGGTTTCTGGACCGGGTCAGAGGATATTTTTAAATCTGAAAGTGGGTCTAAAAATAGCTCGGCAGGAGGAGCTTCTGAAGGCTCTTCATCTTCTTCTTCATCACTTCTGTGACTCCCCCGTTCCCAGGATGTTCCTCAGCAAGATGCCAACGTGATCTCTGCCGACTCGTGCGGCCCGGTTCTGATTCTGCCGCGTTGGTTTGTGTGCCTGGCATGTCAACTCATAGACGGGGTCGTCGGGAGCGACGAGGAGGTTTCTCGTCGAAACATGAACAGAGAGAATCCCTGCTCTGGTCGCCATGACGACGGTGACGTCACAGCTCAAGTATCTCCTCGTCAGCCGTGCGCACACGAGAGTTTATGTGCGAGGAGGAAGCCGTCCGCTCGTCTCCACGGTTACCGTCTGTTGCCTGGCGACGGCTGCCATGGCAACAAGTGATGGAGAATGGCTGAGTGGAGCGACACGAGCGAGTGGGAACATTCACGGATGTGTGTGTGTCCCACCCCTGATGTGTAGCTTGTCCTGAGAGGTGTCCCCACCTTTTATCCCCACGTACATTGAACGCACCGTCGCTGACTGTTTTCGTAATGGTTCCTCCAGGTTCATGAACAACCGTGTTCCTCCCAACAAGAGATACCAGCCAACCGAGTACGAGCATGCAGCCAACTGTGCCACGCATGCGGTGAGCACACACACACACACACTCACACATGCACACACACGCTGTCCTGCACTGTCCAGTGTGACATCAACTGTTGCTGATCTTAACCGACAGGCTCATAACTATGTGTGTGTGTCTGTCAGCTCTGGATAATCCCGAGTCTGCTCGGCGGCTCACTGCTTCACTTCCACTCGGATGATCCGTGGGAGCGAGTGTCAGCTTGGATCTACGGCGTCGGCCTCACCTCCCTCTTCATCATCTCCACCATGTTCCACACAGTGGCCTGGAAGAAGAGCCACCTGCGGTAAAAACACACACAAACACACAAACACTCTCCGATGTGTGCTGACGTTTTGTCGCCGCCCTGCAGGTCGGTGGAACACTGCTTCCACATGTGTGACCGCATGGTTATCTACTTCTTCATCGCCGCCTCCTACGCTCCCTGGTGAGTCTCCGGCTGAACTTCACCGCTGTTTTTAAAACTCGTGACGCCATGTTTTTTCTCCCGTCAGGCTCAACCTGCGGGAGCTCGGGCCCTGGGCCAGTCACATGCGCTGGCTGGTCTGGGTCATGGCCTCCTTTGGGACGACGTACGTCTTCTTCTTCCACGAGCGGTCAGTGACCCGTCGGCGTTCTCCATCATGTTTAGCAATTTAGCATCGTTAGCGCAACGTCACTTGAAGAGTGTTGTTGGCTTTGCTAATCCATTGTTAGCCACATGAGCGATGCAAGCGCTAGAGATTCCAAAGGTTAAACTTATAGACAAAAATGTTTGTTCATTTTAATGTAGCGACTGGAGCTCAGTTGTCTTCGTCCAAAAAGACACTTCCAAATACCTCCATACTGCTCGCCTGTAACGTCCCACTTTGATTGATGTTTGACTGACAGTCTCACAATGTCTCAGAATCAAAACGCATCTGACCTAACACGTCCGACTCACAAAATTACCAAGGAATCTTTATTTAAACCATTTTTTTAAGCTCCGGATTTCTGCTGATTTCAGCCTTCGATCGTACGCTAAAAACAGGCTTAATATACAGACTTTTTACATTGTTCGTAACAATTCCTCATGTCGAGGCTTGAATCCAAGATGGACGTTACAGGCGAGCAATATGGTTTGATTTTTTTAAGTGTCTTTTTGGACGAAGACAACTGAGCTCTAGTTGCTACATTAAAATGAACAAACATTTTTGTCTCTAGCTCTAAAATAAACAGATTAATCTGAAAATAATCACAACCCTTAGTCGACATGAGTGTGACTAAAAAATGAAGTTGGAATTTCGGGCGAACTATCACCTTAATGTCACCTAGCTGTACTTAAGGTGTGATAAACTAATCATTTTGACGAGTAATGTTTTTGGTTGTAGCTACAAGATCGTGGAGTTGATCTGCTACACGGTGATGGGCGTCTTTCCCGCCCTGGTCCTGCTCTCCATGGTGAGTCGTACACCCCCGGCAGACCCCCCTGTACGTCCGTTAACCTCTCGGTGTGTCCTCAGCCGGAGCAGTCGGGTCTGTACGAGCTCCTGCTCGGTGGCGCCTTCTACTGTCTGGGCATCGTCTTCTTCAAGAGCGACGGCATCGTTCCGTTCGCGCACGCCATCTGGCACCTGTTCGTCGCCATGGGAGCCGCCGTCCACTACTACGCCATCTGGAAGTATCTGTACACCGAGCCGACCAATCAGGTGCAGACCTCCAGATGACGTCATCGCCGGCGGGCGTAAGAAGCAGGTCGATGGACCGAAACGCCGACTCATCGGACGACGAGTTAAATGTTGACAACACGGATGTTTCCACGTTAGTAACGGGTCTCAGTGTCTTATGACCATCATTACGATGTCATTTCCACCCGTAACATCTACCATCGTTACGTTATAGAAGCTGGTTTTTGATGGAAAGGCGGAGCGAAGTCATCCGAGTGGAAGGAGCCGTCGCAGGCACACACTGTCTCTGACTCACTGTGACTCAAAACGTCTGACTCACAATTTCTGTGACTCAAACAGTGTGGACTCACACTTTCTCTGACTTGAAATGTTTTACTTACAATGTCTGTGATTCAAACTGTGTGACTCACAATGTCGCTGACTCAAAACTTCTGACTCACAATGTCTTTGACTCAGAACGTCTGACTCACGATTTCACTGACTCAAAACGTCTGACTCACAATGTCTCTGACTCAAAACGTCTGACTCACAATGTCTCTGACTCAAAATGTCTGTCTCACACAGTCTCTGACTCAGATTGTCTCTGACTCAAAACGTCTGACTCACGATTTCACTGACTCAAAACGTCTGACTCCGACTCAAAACGTCTGACTCACAATGTTTCTGACTTAAAATATCTGACTCACAATGTCTCTGACTCAAAATGTCTGTCTCACACAGTCTCTGACTCAGATTGTCTCTGACTCAAAACGTCTGACTCACGATTTCACTGACTCAAAACGTCTGACTCCGACTCAAAACGTCTGACTCACAATGTTTCTGACTTAAAATATCTGACTCACAATGTCTCTGACTCAGAACGTCTGACTCACGATTTCGCTGACTCAAAACGTCTGACTCCGACTCAAAACGTCTGACTCACAATGTCTCTGACTCAGAACGTCTGACTCACGATTTCACTGACTCAAAACGTCTGACTCCGACTCAAAACGTCTGACTCACAATGTCTCTGACTCAAAATGTCTGACTCACAATGTCTCTGACTCAGAACGTCTGACTCGCGATTTCGCTGACTCAAAACGTCTGACTCCGACTCAAAACGTCTGACTCACAATGTCTCTGACTCAGAACGTCTGACTCACGATTTCACTGACTCAAAACGTCTGACTCCGACTCAAAACGTCTGACTCACAATGTCTCTGACTCAAAATGTCTGACTCACAATGTCTCTGACTCAAAATGTCTGACTCACAATGTCTCTGTCTCACACAGTCTCTGACTCAGATTGTCTCTGACTCAAAACGTCTGACTCACGATTTCACTGACTCAAAACGTCTGACTCACAATGTTTCTGACTTAAAATATCTGACTCACAATGTCTCTGACACAGAACGTCTGACTCACGATTTCGCTGTCTCAAAACGTCTATGACTCAAAATGTATGAAACACAATTTTTGAGACTCAAAAGGTCTTTGACTCAAACGTTCAACATTGTTAATTTCAGTATTTTCCAGTTCGATGACGACTCTCGTGCTGAAGCAACAGATTGTATTTGTGAACCGTTTGAAGAATGTCGCACAATCCATCGAAAAGAACATGTTTCGAGTGATTCTTTCTTTATCTTTCTGCTTTGAAAGTCTCTGCCAACGTGTTTAAGTTACAGAACATAAGAGCCTTAAGAACTCAGAGCTGTGTGTCATGAAAACTTCTATCTAGAAGTGCTAAACGTTTTTTTTAATGATTCTGATGAAGAACACTCGAGCTTGAGAAACTGCCGACTCAGCACTGCCACAAGAAGGAAAGTCAAGTCTCAGGTGTGCGTCTGTGTGTACTAGTGATCGCATGCATCTTTAAGAACACTATCATTTGTGTCGTGGTGCTGAGACAGGAAGTGTCAGCGTGTTGCAGACGCGGATCTTTACTGTCGTCTCCCGGAGAATGGAGGTCGAGGCACGTTCTGCTTTTTCTCTTCTTCTTTTGTGCCATGTTTTTAGACACCTTGTGATCGTGAGCTGCTAACGCTCTGGTTCAGGAACAGCCCAGTTATCTACGGTGACTCTAGTGTGTGCGTGTGTGTGTGTGTGTGTGTAAGGTGCTCTTGTGCTGTGAAACGCTCCAACATGCTTCTGTGTTTTCTATTCCACTTGATAATAAAAAAAGCTTTTACATGACTCAGCAAGTTTTTTTTCTGAATCCACTGGAGGAGACATCACTCATTCAGACATCTCTTGTTCGAAATATCAGACTCACAACTTCTGACTCAAAATGCATATGATATCACAGCATCTCTGACCTAAAAAAACAGACTCAATACATCTCTGGCTCGAAATATCAAACTCACAAGTTATGACTCACAACTTCTGACTCAAAATGACTTTGAATCACAACATCTCTGACCCAAAATATCAGACTCACAACTTCTGACTCAAAATGAGTTGAATCACAACATCTCTGACTCAAAATGACTTTGAATCACAACATCTCTGACTCAAAATGACTTTGAATCACAACATCTCTGACTCAAAATATCAGACTCACAACTTCTGACTCAAAATGACTGAATCACAACATCTCTGACCCAAAATATCAGACTCACAACTTCTGACTCAAAACGACTTTGAATCACAACATCTCTGACCCAAAATATCAGACTCACAACTTCAGACTCAAAATTACTTTGAATCACAACATCTCTGACTCAAAATTACTTTGAATCACAACATCTCTGACTCAAAATTACTTTGAATCACAACATCTCTGACCCAAAATATTAGACTCACAACATATGACTGACAACATCTCTGACTCAAAATGACTTTGAATCACAACGTCTCCGACTCAACATCGTTGACTCCCAACGAGAACAAAACAACTGTCTTTTTAGTACTAACCACACGAGGGCGCCACTTGAACTAACGGTGACTATTGACCTGCATTGAACACTGTTGTTTTCATACATTCATTTATATTGTATACATTCATTTATTTCAGGTCAGTGTTTCTCTGACACAGTCGCACTTTTCATATTTGCTTTAGGCTTTAGTTTTTGTTTCTTGTTTCTGCGAGACTCGCACGTATCTTGTGTACACGATACATCGAGTAAACAGTAGCAGTTGCATCCGATCCACAGTAGAGGGCGACATTTCACAGACTCCGACATCAGCAGCAGGTGCTTCGGACGCTTCGGCACTTTCCGTCAGTGCTCGACTCGAGAGCTCTCGTGTGGGAATGCGGCTGCCGGGTTCGATGCTGGACTCATGATGTGCGCACCAGCTCGGGAGGTCTGAGCAGAAGGAGCCCGGCCGACCTGACCAGCTCGCCGTGGGATGAGCCGGAGGATCCAGAAGGTTCGACGAGTCGTTCGTGTGTTTTGGACCTGCAGGCGGAGCCGAGGAGGATTCCCCCGCAGCACCCATGGAGCCTCGCTCTGCAGACAGCGTGAGTACCCGGGGTAGCCCGAGGACAGTGAGGAACTCTCGGGGTCCCTCCTGCCGAACGGAGACCTTTTTCGGTTCCGGTTCTTATCAACCGGACCGACTCCTGCTGATCCGGGTCGGTTCGAAGATGACCTCACGACGACCCGTCCGGTCTTTTGTTACCGTCTTGGTTGCTACTGGCGACCAATCACGCGCGCGCGCACGCACGCACGCACGCACAGGTAAGGGACTATTCTGTCACAGGCGTTAGCGGTTTGGGTGGGGACCTTCTGCGGGTCCAGACTGGAGGTTCTGGAGAAGTTGTGGTCTCCATGGAAACAGGGAACGAACGTTGTGGGTCACAGATGCCGCTCATGTTCAGTCGTGGCCCCAGATTGAGTTAACTGCAGCCAAAGTAGCCAGATTACTGCGGATTAGGAGGCATTTAAAATAGTCACGTTATCCGCCTGTGCAGAGTCAGCGACAACAACACCTCAGTGCTCCTGCAACACACACACACACACACACACACACACACACCTTCAGTCCAACACACTGGAGCAGGAACATCTTCTGACGTGAAATTATCATCTAGAACCATTGAGAAGGACTCCCTGTTGTCATGTGACCGATGATGTCATCACCAAAACTTTTTTCCCCTCAGAGGTGACGTGGACATGACCTCACGTGAAGAAGCCACTCGACCAACCACGTGCACACGTGTGACATCACACCTCCAGGTATACACACACACTCGACAACATGGTGTTGGTATGTGTGTGTAACTGCTAACTGTTGTCGGTCAGTTGTGGACTTTGTGAACCCCAAAAGCGACAACATGTTCTACGGGTCCTCGTCCGGGGCCTCCATGTCTTTGCCATCCAAGAGTCGGCTGAAACGTCAGAGCAGGACCTTCACGCAGGTACACACACAAACACACACACACAAACACACACACACAAACACACAACGACGACGACAGAGGGTTGTGTTGTTCTCTGACAAAATAGTTCTAGACAACTTTGTCGCTCGAGTCAAGTGTTGATCAGTGGAAATCTCTTGCTGCTGCCAGACATGGGTTCAGGGTTCAAATCCCGACCTGGCTTGGATCAGTGACGAGGCTTAACCACAGAGTCCACTCTTAGAAGAGCTTCAGTTCTTATGTCCAAATAGTTTGGCTCGAAAGCACTGCGGCAGGGGACGAGTGTGATCCCCTACTATTGGAGTTCTGACCCGATAGTCGTTTTCTCTCAGGTTCTGTACCGGACACTGAGCTACAGGGATCGGGTCCCCACCGAGGTCGGAACCAACACCCGAGGTGACCGTCGCTCCACGACGGAGCCTCCGGAGAGACCGCCCGATGACCCCGCCGAACTTTCCACGCAGAGTTCCGCGCCAGGAGTCCTGAAGATCTTCGGCGACGAGATCTGCGCCGGCGCCAACTACAAGAGCGTGTTGGCCACGCCGCGCTCCAGCGCCCACGAGCTGGTCAAGGAGGCCCTGGACCGGTACTCCCTCAACAAGGAGGCGGCGCACTGCTACGTGCTGTGCGACGTCATCGGACACCTGGAGGTGGACGGCGTGATCGACGGTGGCGGCTGGAGGACAGAATGTCTGCGGGCGCTGGGCGACAACGAGAAGCCGCTGCTGCTGCAGGAACTCTGGAAGCCCCGGGAAGGACACGCTCGCCGCTTCGAGCTGCGGCGGCGAGCCGAGGTGGAGGAGCTGAACGCCAAAGAGAAGGACACCATCACTGCAGGTAGAACTCACTTCGGGGTGTCAGGCCGTCAAACATCCGCTGGCCCCGTGTGTCTCCTAATGTAGCCGAAGTGCTCACGTCCACCTGTTCTCGTGAAAATCCTTTTTTTGGCGCGTCGACCGTCGAGTCATTCAAGTCACGAAAAAGAAAACATTTTGAGACATATGTGAAGAGTGACGGGTGACATTTTGACAGGTCACGGTGACACAGGTAAAGCTTGACAGGCGATAGTAGAAAGGGGACATGTGACCATGAGACAGGTGCAGTGATATGGGTTAAAATATGTAGGTAAAGTGTGACATGTGAAAGTGTGACAGGTGACAGTGATACAGGTCAAAATACGACAGGTAGGGTGTCCCAGGTCACCTTAAGACAGGTTAAAATGCTACAAGTGTCAGTGAGACACGTTGAGATGTGACAGGTGACAGTAAGACAGGTAATAGTGCAACTGGTGACAGTAAGACAGGTAAACATGCAACAGGTGACAGTGAGACCCGTTAAAATGTGACAGGTGACAGTAAGACAGGTTGTAGTGCGACTGGTGACAGTAAGACAGGTAGTAGTGCGACTGGTGACAGTAAGACAGGTAAAAATGCAACAGGTGACAGTGAGACCCGTTAAAATGTGACAGGTGACAGTAAGACAGGTAATAGTGCGCCAGGTGACAGTAAGACAGGTAAACATGCAACAGGTGACAGTGAGACCTGTTAAAATGTGACAGGTGACAGTAAGACAGGTAGTAGTGCGCCAGGTGACAGTAAGACAGGTAGTAGTGCGACTGGTGACAGTAAGACAGGTAGTAGTGCAACTGGTGACAGTAAGACAGGTAATAGTGCGTCAGGTGACAGTAAGACAGGTAAACATGCAACAGGTGACAGTGAGACCCGTTAAAATGTGACAGGTGACAGTAAGATAGGTGGTAGTGCGACTGGTGACAGTAAGACAGGTAGTAGTGTGACTGGTGACAGTAAGACAGGTAATAGTGCGCTAGGTGACAGTAAGACAGGTAAACATGCAACAGGTGACAGTGAGACCCGTTAAAATGTGACAGGTGACAGTAAGACAGGTAATAGTGCGCCAGGTGACAGTCAGACAGGTAAACATGCAACAGGTGACAGTGAGACCCGTTAAAATGTGACAGGTGACAGTAAGACAGGTAGTAGTGCGACTGGTGACAGTAAGACAGGTAGTAGTGCGACTGGTGACAGTAAGACAGGTAATAGTGCGCCAGGTGACAGTAAGACAGGTAAACATGCAACAGGTGACAGTGAGACCCGTTAAAATGTGACAGGTGACAGTACGATAGGTGGTAGTGCGCCAGGTGACAGTGAGACACGCTTAGATGTGATAGGTGACAGTAAGACAGGTAGTAGTGCGACTGGTGAAAGAACCACGAGGGTCAGGTCCACAGTTGAAGAGTGTCACCACAGGTGGAGTGTGTGCGAAGCTGAAACAGTGTCATGTGACTAACGAATCCACCTGATGGACCTGAGGTTCTGCTGCCAGTTCAGGTGTTGATTGTGGTGGTTTGGATCTGAGGACAGGTAGTCTCGCCCTGTAGGTCAGAGTCACTTGATGGCAAGTATTTTACTGTGATAGACCAGTAAGGAGGTCTGGTCCGAGACCTGGGTCAGGGTCCACTCGTATGTGAGTGTGTGTGCACATGTGTCTGTGTGTGAGTCGGGGTCTTCTCACCTCTCCGCCCTCCACCTGCTGTAGGGACCAAAACCAGCCACTTCCTGGCGGCTCTCATGGGTCGATCTGGACTTGGTAAACTCAGAAGTTCCCCCCTGCGGTCCAGCCGTGTCGCTCAGTCCAGCTCTAAAGGTGGGCCTGGGGTCAGGTAGGGTGGCTGTCAGTCATTGCCATGGAGACCACCCAAGACACGCGTACCACATGTTGTCGCCTCTTCATCTCGCCGCATTTCATCATCGCTGCCCTCACGAGTGACCTTCTCAGCCGTCCACTCATGATCACGTCCAACGCGTCCCTCAGCTCGTGCCCACTGACTGTCCCCGTCTCCTATGTCTCTGAACCTGGTCCCCATCTGTGTCTGAACCTGGTCCCCATCTGTGTCTGAACCTGGTCCTCCTCTGTGTCTGAACCTGGTCCTCCTCTGTCTCTAAACATGGTCCTCCTCTGTCTTCAAAGCTGGTCCTCCTCCGTCTCTGAACCAGGTCCCCATCTGTCTCTAAACCTGGTCCTCCTCTGTGTCTGAACCTGGTCCTCCTCTGTGTCTGAACCTGGTCCTCCTCTGTCTTCAAACCTGGTCTTCCTCTGTCTCTGAACCTGGTCCTCCTATCTCTCTCTGAACTTGGTCTTCCTCTGTCTCTGAACCTTGTCCTCATCTCTCTCTCTCTGAACCTTGTCCTTCTCTCTCTCTGAACCTGGTCCTCCTCTGTCTCTGAACATGGTCCTCCTCTGTCTCTGAACCTGGTCTTCCTCTGTCTCTGAACATGGTCCTCCTCTGTCTCCGAACCTGGTCTTCCTCTGTCTCCGAACCTGGTATTCCTCTGTCTCTGAACCTCGTCTTCCTCTGTCTCTGAACCTGGTCCTCCTCTGTCTCTGAACCTGGTCCTCCTGTGTTTGAACCTGGTCCTCCTCAGTTTCTGAACCTGATCCTCCTCTGTCTCTGAACCTTGTCCACCTCTGTATCTGAACATAGTCCTCCTCTGTCTCCGAACCTGGTCTTCCTCTGTCTCTGAACCTTGTCCTCCTCTGTGTCTGAACCTGGTCCTCCTCTGTTTCTGAACCTGGACCTCCTCTGTCTCCGAACCTGGTCTTCCTCTGTCTCTGAACCTTGTCCTCCTCTGAACCTGGTCCTCCTGTGTCTGACCTGGTTCTCCTCTGTCTCTGAATCTGGTCCTCCTCTGTCTCTGAACATGGTCCTCCTCTGTCTCCGAACCTGGTCCTCCTGTTTCTCCTAGCCTTGTCCTCCTCTCTCTCCGAACCTGGTCCTCCTCCGTCTCTGAACATGGTCCTCCTCTGTCTCTGAACCTGGTCCTTCTCTGTCTCCGAACCTGGTCTTCCTCTGTCTCTGAACCTTGTCCTCCTCTGTCTCTGAACCTGGTCTTCCTCTGAACCTGGTCCTCCTGTGTCTGAACCTGGTCCTCATAAGTCTCTGAACCTGGTCCTTCTATGTCTCTGAATCTGGTCCTTCTTTATCTCTGAACCTGGTCCTCAACTTTCTCTGAACCTGGTCCTTCTCTGCCTTTGAACCCATTCATTCTCTGTCTTTAAACACCCCTCCCCCCCAGTCTTTCCACCTTGTCCTCCTCCGTCTCTGAACGTGGTCCTCCTGTGTCTGAACCTGATACTTCTCTGTCTCTGAACCTGGTCCTCCTGTGTCTGAACCTGATACTTCTATTTCTATGAACCTGGTCCTCCTGTGTCTGAACATGGTCCTCCTCTGTCTCCGAACCTGGTCTTCCTCTGTCTCTGAACCTTGTCCTCCTCTGTCTCTGAACCTGGTCCTCCTCTGTCTCTGAACCTGGTCCTCCTGTGTCTGAACCTGGTCTTCCTCTGTTTCTGAACCTGGTCCTCCTCTGTCTCTGAACCTGGTCCTCCTGTGTCTGAACCTGGTCTTCCTCTGTTTCTGAACCTTGTCCTCCTCTGTCTCTGAACCTGGTCCTCCTCTGTCTCTGAACCTGGTCCTCCTGTGTCTGAACCTGGTCTTCCTCTGTTTCTGAACCTGGTCCTCCTCTGTCTCTGAACCTGGTCCTCCTGTGTCTGAACATGGTCCTCCTCTGTCTCCGAACCTGGTCTTCCTCTGTCTCTGAACCTTGTCCTCCTCTGTCTCTGAACCTGGTCCTCCTCTGTCTCTGAACCTGGTCCTCCTGTGTCTGAACCTGGTCTTCCTCTGTTTCTGAACCTGGTCCTCCTCTGTCTCTGAACCTGGTCCTCCTGTGTCTGAACCTGGTCTTCCTCTGTTTCTGAACCTGGTCCTCCTCTGTCTCTGAACCTGGTCCTCCTGTGTCTGAACCTGATACTTCTCTGTCTTTAAACCTGGTCCCCCTTTGTCTCTGAACCTGGTTCTCTGCCTTTGAACCAATTCATTCTCTGTCTTTGAAAAACCATCCACTCTGTCTTTCTACTTGGTCCTCATAAGTCTCTGAACCTGGTCCTTCTATGTCTCTGAATCTGATCCTTCTTTATCTCTGAACCTGGTCCTCAACTTTCTCTGAACCTGGTCCTTCTCTGCCTTTGAACCCATTCATTCTCTGTCTTTGAACACCCTTCCCCCCAGTCTTTCCACCTTGTCCTCATAAGTCTCTGAACCTGGTCATTCTATGTCTCTGAACCTCGTCCTCATAAGTCTTTGAACTTGGTCCTTTTCTGTTTCTGAACCTGTTCCTCACCGTCTCTAAACATTGTCCTCCTCTGTCTCTAAACCCAGTCCTTCTCTGCTTTTAAAAACCCAAACCTTCTTTGTCTCTGAACCTGGTCCATCTCTGTCTCTCGACCTGATCCTTCTTCGTCCGTAAACCTGGTCCATCTTTTTCTCTGAACCTGGTCTTCCTCTTCTCTATCTGTGAACCTGGTCCATCTCTGTCTCAGGACCGGGTTCTCCTCAGTCTATGAACCTGGTCCATCTTTGTCTCTTAACCTGGTCCTCTTCGCCTCCTCTCTGTCAGACATCAACGCTCAGGCCCGGAAGCTGCAGAGGAATCGGGCGAAGGGGACATTAACGCTGCCACGTTCCAGCAACTCGTCCTTCTGTCGCAGCCTGAGTGAGACAAGCTTGAACCAGGTGAGTGTGTGGCCGACACAAAGTCCTGGACTTGAAGGTAAAAGTCGATCCCGTGTGTGTAGCTGTCATTGGGAGACGAGCCAAAGAGGTACTACTCAACTCTTCCGGGTCCTCTGAGGGGTCGGGAAATGTCCAGCAGCCGCAGGAAAGAGGACGGCGGTCAGGGCGGAGTCAAACATTCACTGTACCAGTCGCCTCACCTGCTGCTGCTGCAGGGCTTCAATCAGCAGGTGTGTGTCTGTGTTTATGTGTGTGTTTCTGTTTGTATGTGTGTGTCTGTTGTTTAATGTCCGTCTGTTATTTTGTGTGCTTCTGGTATTTTCTGTGTCTGCCGTTGTTTGTCTTTATGTTTGTGCATGCCTGTGTGTGTCTTTCATTTTGTGTGTATTTTTGTTTGTGATTGTATCTGCGTGTGTCTCTCTTTTTGTGCGTGTCTTTGTTTGTGATTGTATCTGCGTCTATGTTTGTGATTGTGTCGCCGCGTGTCTGTCATTTTTTGTGCGTCTTTGTTTGTGATTTTGTCTGTGCGTGTCTGTCATTTTGTGTGCGTCTCTGTTTGTGATTGCGTCTGCATGTTTCTGTCATTTGGCGTGTGTCTCTTTTTGTTTGTGTCTTTAATTGTGTGTGTGTTCGTCTGCATCTGTGGTTGTGTTTGTGTGTGTCTGTCCATACCAAGAAATCTTTTGTGAATCTGTCTGTAATGTGTTAATGAGTTTGTCTGTAACGTTGTTTGTGTTTCTGTTCCTAATTGTGTTTGTGTATATCTGTATTTGTAATTGTAAGTTTGTTTTTGTGTGTGTGTCTTTGTGTGCATGTAATTTTGTCTGAGTCTGTGATTGTTTGGTTGCAGGACATCATTGTGTATCTGTAATTGTGAGAGATTGTATTTGTGTGTGTCTATGTGTGTGTTTGTTGTGTCAGTGCTCACCAGGTCTCTCTACTCAGATCTGTGTGTGTGTTTGTGTGTGTGTGTGTCTGTGATGTTGTGTGTTCACGCCCTTCTGTGTGCAGGACTGTCTAGTCTACCTACTGAACCGCGAGCAGCACACGGTAGGCCAGGAGACGCCCTCTGCACGACCCAACATCTGCCTCTTCTCGCCCGACATCCTGCCGCTCCACTGCCGCCTCCGCCGGGTCCCGGCGTCTCATCGCCACGGCAACAAGGGCGAGGAGCCGGACGGCCAGCGCTTCTGCGTGGCCGTCGAGCCCATCCCCCAAGGCACCGTCCTGGTCAACTTCTCGCGCTGCGAGCGCTCCACCAGCCTGCGCCACGGCGACCTGCTCTCCTTCGGCGCCCACTACATCTTCCTGTACAAGGACCCGACCGGCGCCAAGCCGCTGCCCGCCCAAACCCTGGCCCGCCTGCGCAGTCTGGGTCAGTTGTACGACGCCACGGCGGGCGAGGAGGGCGACGCGCAGACCTGTAAGATGTGCGGGTCTTTGCTGAAGGACAGAGCGGCGACCAGCGTGCCCGCCACCCGCAGGGGCTTCAAACCCCACCTGGTCAAACCTCGCAGCGTGGGCACCTCCACGGCGGGGGGGGCGGGGGCCGCGCCCCCAGGGGGGTTGGCGGAGAGGGGGGCTCAGAAGAGGAGGATGCAGCTGGAGTTCGATCAGACTCACGAGGACCAGCTGCTGTCCAGGATCATCTCGCTCATCGAGCCTGGAGGTTGGTAGATGGAGTCCCGATCCACATGCAGCCTCACTGGGTGACCCCGTCTCTGCCTGCAGGTGACGACCACAAGCTCACGCCCGCCTACCTGCTCTGCCTCTGCATCCAGCACTCGGCCGCCACATTCCAGCCCGGCAGCTTCGGCAAACTGCTGCTGAAGATCGTGAGGCGGATCCAGAGCATCGCCTGGGTGAGTGCTGCTGTGGGGGGAGTACCCGGGACACACCCGTCGGTCCAGAGTTATACCAGGCACATGCACACGTTTACACCAAAATGTACTGTACACACTCACAGCCTAACCCTAGTGCGCTCACAAACATGGTTCGCGAACACGCATGATCTCAGTGCTGTGTGCATTTGTGAAACTTGAGGCGCACTGTTCCTACGCACACCCTGAAAGTTTAATTAGACCCTAATTGTGTGTGTGTGTGTGTGTGTGTGTGTGTGTGTGTGTGTGTGTGTGTGTGTGTGTGTGTGTGTGTGTGTGTGTGTGTGTGTGTGTGTGTGTGTGTGTGTGTGTGTGTGTGTGTGTGTGTGTGTGTGTGTGTGTGTGTGTGTGTGTGTGTGCGTGTGTGTCACAGGAGAAGACAAAGGAGCTGGCACAGAAACAAGCTCAGCAGTGAGTATCCATGTCACATGGATCAGTGAAGTGTTTCCCTCACCTGAATGTGTGTGTTGTTTTTTTTTTGTGTGTAGTCAGGATCCGGCCTCCCTCTCCCTGCTCAGCATCTCAGATTTGGTCCCAGACCTGCAGACTATTTTCTTCTGGATGTCCAACTCCATCGAGATTCTCTACTTCATTCAGCAGAGAGCCCCGACGTACACGCACAACCTGGAGGTCCTGCAAGGTACACACACACTTGCAAACACACAACCTGGAGGTCCTACAAAATACACACACACCTACACGCACACTCAACCTGGATGTCCTGCTAGGTACACACACACTTACACCCTCACAACCAGGAGGTCCTACAAGGTACTCACACACCTACACACAACCTGGAGGTCCTGCAAGATACACACACTTAGACACACACTTAACCTGGAGGTCCCGAAGATACACACACCTACACACGCACGACCAGGAGATCCTGCATGGTAAACACACACTCAGCCTGGAGGTCTTGCAAGGTACACAGACACACACACAACCAGGAGGTTCTACAAGGTACACACACACACAGCCAGTATGCTCTACAAGGTACACACACACACAACCAGGAAGTCCTACAAGGTACACACACACAGCCAGTATGCTCTACAAGGTACACACACACACAACCAGGAAGTCCTACAAGGTACACACACACACAAAAACAACCAGGAGGTCCTACAAGGTCGACACACACACAACCAGGAGGTCCTACAAGGTACACACACACAACTAGTATGTTATACAAGGTCCTCACACACACAACCAGGAGGTCCTACAAGATACACACACACTCAGCCTGGAGGTCTTGCAAGGTACACACACACACACACACACACACACAACCAGTATGTTTTAAAAGGTACACACACACAACCAGTATGTTCTAAAAGGTACCCACACAACCAGGAGGTCCTGCAAGGTACAGACACACATCCAGGAAGTCATACAAGGTACAGACACACAACTTGGAGGTCCTGCAAGGTACACACACACAACCAGTATGTTCTACAAGGTTCACACACACACACACACACACACCTACACACAAACTCAACCTAGAGGTCCTACAAGGTACACACACACCTACCTAGACACAAACACACACCTACACAACCAGGAGATCCTACAAGGTACACACACACATACACTGGAGGTGTTGAAGGTACACACACACACACAACCTGATAACATTAAAGGATACACACAGTGTAGAAACATGTGTTGTCATGTGACACCTGTTGTTGCGTTATAACATGTTGTTGTGCGTCCACTGCCAAGTCCATAACATCCGTGTGTTCAGGTTCGAAGGAGTCGTTGTTGTCGGCCACCATGTCGGCCAACGAGGAGGCCATGACGATCCTGGAGGAGGTCATCATGTACACCTTCCAGCAGTGCGTCTACTACGTCACCAAGGTAGTGTGTGTCGCTGCTGACTGGAGACTTTGTGCGTTGCTGACTGAGTGTGTGTCCAGGCGCTCTACGTGGTTCTGCCGGGGCTCCTGGACTGTAATCCCTTCCCCGTGGACAGCTCCGAGCCCTGCTGGAAAGGAGGTGCTGGTTTCCCCGAGCCGGTGCGGCGGGTGCTGCAGGTGAGACCCTGGACGCCTGGCGTTGCCGTGGTGATGCTGGAACTTTTCGTGTGCGTGCAGGTTTTCCAGAACACCCAGGAGCTCTTGCACGGGTACCAGGTCCACCCGGAGATCCAGGCTCAGATGTTCGCCTACCTCTTCTTCTTCTCCAACGTGTCGCTGTTCAACCAGCTGATGGACAAAGGTACGACCTTGTGTTCTTGTGTCCTTGTTCATCGTCAGCACTCTGGATCAACCAGATCTGTCCTCCCTGACCTCAGTCCACTTCCCCCCCACCCTCTTTTCCTCATCCCCTCCATCTCCCTAACCTCTTTGTTCTCTTCCTCCCCCGTCTTCCTTTTCTTCCACCTACCAGCCTTCTTCTCTTCATCCTCATACTCCCATCCTCTCTGACTCCATCCTCCTCTCCTTCGTCATCATCTCTTCCTCCCATCCTTCTTCATCCTGTCTTACTCACATTCTCCTCTCCTTCATCCTCACTTACTCCCATCCTTCTCTCCTTCATCCTATCTTACTCCTTCATCCTCTCTTACTCCCATCCTTCTCTCCTTCATCCTCTCTTACTCCTTCCTCCTCTCTTACTCCTATCCTTCTCTCCTTCATCCTATCTTACTCCTTCATCCTCTCCTTCATCCTCTCTTCCTCCCATCCTCCTCTCCTTCATCCTCTCTTACTCCCATCCTTCTCTCCTTCATCCTCTCTTACTCTTTCCTCCTCTCCTTCATCCTCTCTTCCTCCCATCCTCCTCTTCTTCATCCTCTCTTCTTCCCACCCACCTCTTCTTCATCCTCTCTTCCTCCCATCTTTCTCTATTTTATCCTCTCTTACTCCCATCCTTCTCTCCTTCATCCTCTCTTACTCATTCCTCCTCTCCTTCATCCTCTTTCTCCCATCCTCCTCTCCTTCATCCTCTTTCTCCCATCCTCCTCTTCTTCATCCTCTCTTCCTCCCATCTTTCTCTATTTTATCCTCTGTTACTTCCATCCTCCCTCATCCTCTCTTCATCCTCTTTCTTCATCCTCTCTTCCCCTTAGCCTCCTCTTCTTAATCCTCTCTTCATCCCATTCTCATTCTTCATAATCTCTTATTCCCGTCCTCCTCTTCCTTCGGGCATCCTTAGGTAAGAAGGGAGGAGCTGGAGGACAAACTGATGATCTTTTCATTTTTGACACTATAAAAGCTACAGTGATGTTTCGACCCCATGTGACCTCTGTTAACACACAAGATACAGGTCACAATTCCAGGGATAAAGAGACAGCCCTTCCCTTCCCTCCCTCATCTTCTTCTTCATCATCATCCTCTGGCCCATATCTTCCTCATCTTCATCTGATCCTCATCTTGTTTCTCCACCGGATCATCTTTATCTTCTTATCTTCTGCGTTTTTATCTTAGTCTTCATCTTCGTCCTCCTCGTCATGTAGGTCTTTCTCCTCATTTTCATCTTCTTCCTCCTCCTCGTCTTCAATTTCTCCTCCCTCCATGTCTGGCTTCTCCTTGTGTGTCTCATCGACGTTTCTAACTAATGGTCTCCATGGCAACAGGAGAGAGTGAGCACAGGTATCGCTGAGCTCTGCAATGGTCTCTCTCTCTCACATACATACGTGTCATGTGACATGTGAGTAGGTTGATGAAGATGATTCTGAGAACTTGACTCACAGACGACCTCCTGGCTGGTCCATCTGCCCGTCATCGGTGCGTTTGTGTGTGTGTGTAGCAGCTGCAGGACATTAGCATCATGACACCTTCCTCGGAGGTCAAGTATTGTCTGGTCTGTTTGTGAAGCCTCACACACTCAAAAGTGCATCTTCAGACTTAAGCCTATTAGTGTGTGTGTGTGTGTCCCAGACATATGGCAGAATATCATTGTTGGTTTGACACTCTCCGGTCAAGTGTAGGTCAGTGTGTTGTTGTGCGGTGAGTCTTTAAACAGAAGCAAAACACAACAGTGACGGGGTCATAACAACACAACTGTGTGATGTAGAGTTACGAGTGAAATTGTTGTCCAGGCCGTAGTGGAGCTCTGCGACCACTAGGGGTGCTGCTGTGCACTGAAGGTGTGTGTTTGTGTGCAGGTCTGTCTCGGGGCTGGTTCCAGCGCTCCAAAGTCCTCCAGATCCAGGCGTGTCTGCGGATGGTGCTGGAGTGGGCCAGCAGGTCCAGCCTGGGGCACCTGGCCGACAAGTTCTTCACTAAGCTCAACAGCACCATCGCCATCTTGGCCACACCCACTCAGCAGCTCACACAGGTGAGGATAGGTGCGCACACGCCATCCCACACTCAACCCCCTTCCTCTCACGCAGATGAGTTGGCGGGTCCTGTCCAGCGAACATCCGAGTCTCAAACCGGTCCAGCTGCACCGAATCCTGACCCAGTACCAACACACGCTGGAGATCGGAACCGTCCCGATCTGGAAGCCCAGCAGTGAAGACGAAGCTTACATCTACAGAACTGGTACTTCCGTAAACAACGACCCCCCCCCCCCAGACCTCATGTTGGTTGACTTTGTTGTCGTTTGTCTGCGATTAGTGGACCTCCTGGAAAGCTTTGAGAACCACCCCCCCATCGTGTTGCCCAGCTCCGGCTTCAGGGTGGACCTGGACAGCGAGTGTGTGGACGACAACATCTACCGACAGCTGCTCTACGTCAGACACTATCTGTGGGGGCTTCGCACCAAGACGCACAACAGTGCCCCCAGTGGTCACACACACTCCAATGGCACCAACCCATCCGAACGACTGGAAGGCCAGGTAAAGCCCACAGACACACACAAAAACACACACTCTCGCACACACACTAATCCGGGCCAGCAGCTGCTGCGGTCTTTATAATCCAACATATGAAAGACAAAAGAACACGCACACAGACACACACCAACCTAGACATGGTTAAATCAGAGTTAATCTGATTAGTCGGACTAATTAGTGCCCCGGCTGACTGGGAACGTAATCTGGAGCGTCACCCTTCACCACAAAAGTGTCGGCCCTCTTTCTTTCGCCGACTCATGAGCCCCTCTCCTCCTGACTTGACTCCCCCCACAGAGGGAGTCCCTGGCCGCGGTTCACAGCAGTCCCGGGTCCGGGGCATCGGGAGGGGACGAGGGCGAAGGCGGCGAGGAGAAGGGACGGGAGCGAGCGGCGGGTCACAATCACAGGAGGAACGGGACCACCCACCACTCCAGGGCGGCCGAGTTGTCCTGCCTACAGACCCCGAACGCCTACTCAGAGGCGGGCGCAGGGGGGCTCACCAAGACCCCCAACGGGTGCGGTCGGACCCTGGCGGACTGCAAGAAGGCTAACGGACTAATAGCCAATGGTTTGGAAGGTGAGACAGTTCTACAGTTCAAGGACAACGACGTCTTAGGGTCCTCAGCCGGGTGGAGGTTCAAGTGAGGTCAGTTCAAGATCAGGGTCAGGAGAAAAACGTTAACTTTGGTAAGGTGCTGATCCTTTGTGAGTGGCTAAAGTAGATGATGTGCTAATGAAGCTAACAGTATTAGGGGCTCCTCATCCTAGTCAGAGCTGAGCCAGAGGACAAACTTAGACAGTGAATATCTGTGAGAGACTCAGAGTAGAGCTGCTGCCTCACATGGTAGCGAGTTAGTTAGTCTGGTCGAGTTCAAAGGTCATCCTGGCAGAGGGGGGAGGAGGTGGGGAGGGGGTGTCCTCTTATGTCCGTCTGTCAACCCTGAATGAATCGAGTGTCGTAACGTTGTCGTCGGCCCTTCCATGTCTCCGTTCGTCTGAGCTCGAGTGTAAACAAGCCGGACATTAACGTCATCATCGTCACTCACACGTTGCCTTCATGGAGCGCTGTGAGCGACTGTATCGCACGTTTGTTGTCCGTCATGTTTACACTTCCACCCGGATCTTCTCGCCGCCCAGCAGGGGGCGTTATTAAGCCGACGGATGGTAAATTTAGCGAACGTTCTCTCCGTCAAAGTTCCTTATTAGAGTCACGACTGTCGGGGAGTCGCACACGTCCTGCAGGCGGCGGAGAAGTTCCGAGTGTGTTGTAGCTCTGTTGTGTGTCCGTGTGTGTAGCTGTTGTCGTGTTCTTTGCAGGATGTGTTAGTGGCTCTGAGTTCCCCTTCCCTGTCTGCCCCTCGGAAGACCCCAACCTTCCTGACGACCTTTGTATGGTGTTTGTAGTGGAACTGGACAAGGGACCGTATGGACTCGGCATGGGCCTCATCGACGGTCTGGTGAGTGACTCGCACACGCATGTTCTGACCCGACACCTGACCGGCTCCCCCCCTGCAGCACACGCCTCTCAACGCACCAGGAATCTACATCCGGACGCTGATCCCCGAAGGTCCGGCTGCCTCTGATGGGCGGCTCCGGATCGGAGATCGGATCCTGGCGGTGAACGGAACCAGCCTGATCGGTGCCGACTACCAGAGGTGGGTTCAATCAAGACCAGCACTTACCAGGCTTGTGATTGAAGAGACTGAAGGGTCTTGTCTCGCTTCAGCGCCGTGGATCTGATCCGACTCGGCGGAGGTCGACTTCGGTTCCTCGTGGCCAAATCGGACCCCGAGGTGTCGGAGAAGATCAGCGCGTCGTCCTGCTGACAGTAGAGCGGCGGTCCCGCCCGAGACCGCCGTGTAGCTCTGCCCGAGAAAAGACGACACCTCCAGGAACTGCAGCGACGCAAAAGCCTGAATATTTAACTCGCAACGTCTACAGTTCGATTCCTGCCCGACTGTTCGGAACTTCACGGTTCACGAGGACGAACTCAAGGCGAACATCGTGAATGTTTGGTGGAAACTATTTACAGCTCAAGTCCACATTTCAATTCAGCCGAGAATGTTTTCAGGCATGTGCTTGAACATTGACAACGATTGTTTTTTTTTTTTTTCAGCGACACATTTGTAAATATTTCTCACTTTTTGTCGCCTCGCTTTCCGGAAACAATTGAACAAAGAACTGGTGTAGTTTCAGACATGTACAATCAACGTGCAATATGGCATTAACCGTACGGAATGCAGCATGTATATGACGCGCTTATTGGACTATTATGGGATTTAAACTGTATTGATGAGACGTCATGAACGTCTTCCTGTCAACTCTTAGAGAAATCGTTCACCCAGAATTCAAACTTCGTTCACCCTCATGTCGACTAACAGTTGGTATTATTTCCAGATTAACCTGATCCTTTTTAGAGTTATAGAAAAAAAAATCATTTTAATGTAGCGACTGGAGCTCAGTCGTCTTCGTCTTCATCTTCGTCCAAAAATACGAATTTTGGGTGAAACCCTTTAATTGTCAAATTTTTGGTACCAAAATCAGAGTATTCTGTTAGAGTTAACGGCAAAAGGTCCATTTTGATGTAGTGGTCGAATTCTGGGTGAACTATCACTTTAAGATGCGTTCACTGAATCTCAAAAGGCAAGTCAAGCTGCTGGGGTCTGAAGTAGTTTTGGTCATGAGATAGTATGAACAAACTGACAAAAATGGATGAGGTTTTTGTCATTTTCATTACTTCTTGACGGATTTTGCCACAAAGTACATCACAGTCAATCCATTGCTCCGATCGGTTGAAGGTTGGATTTTTCTACTTTGTGCTAAAGTGTTGCTCGAAACTCAGCAAAGCCGCGTCAAAATATCTCCTGCTGTGTGAACCTCTGACATTTGAAAGAGTTGCTCTGCTTTGAACGCACCTTTACTGAGACAAAACGTCCACTTCCATTAACCCAGAGAGACGCTGGCAGCAATGAAAAGTCACACCCCCTCCAAAAGGGGGGGCGTTTATTATTACCCCCGCCAAGGAGGTTCTTTTGAGGAGTGAATTCACTGGGAAAGTTCTGAATGTATTTTAATGAAATGGACAAACAGTAAAGTCGCGACGTTGTCGTTCTACCAACCGATCTGAGTTCACAACGGTTGAGTTACTGAAGTCGTCATGTGACTTGAGCTCCTTGGCAGAGGTCTGCGAGTGCTTTTCCAGTCTTTTGACATTCATGTAGTGGTTTGTTTATAAAGTGACTCGGATTCGTTCTGCTTTCGTGTGTCGTGTTTTTTTTTGTTTTACGCAGAGTAATCTGACAGATTAATGCACCAGGGTCAACTTGGGTCAACAAGGATTTAATTGGAGCTACATAAAGAGACGACAAGCGTTCATCATCATCATCATCATCATCATCCTGGAACTCGTTTCATATGTAGCAAAATATTTATCCAGAGAAATCATCCAAAATATTGTTGTTACAAATACATTCATCAATTACTGTTGGGGGGGAGGAGACCAGAGCCCGACTGACATGTAAGAGCAACATTAGCACTTTACAGGTGCAACAAATAACTTTTTTCTTATCTCGCCCGCGGCAAGAAATACACTTGGAATATTCTGCTCCAGCAGCAGTGCACGCACACACACACAACTCACTAAATGCTTTTCCTCGTGGCTGTTTTTGTGACTCCTGTGGATCAGCGCAAACCGTCTGTCATTTTTAAAAGACTGCAAAGACCAGCCCGCGAATCTGTGGTCAACGAAAGCAGGGAAAAGTAGCTGGTGGCAGGACTTTGTTGACGACTTTTCAACACGCAGCTTTAACGGTCCATGCGAGTCGGACTCTGGTTGTGATCGGCTGATGAAGTGGAGGAAGATTGTCTCTGTTGCCCCCCTCCCGCCCCCCCGGGTGGACCGGATGACTGTAGTGTCTTTGGGCTCTAAAATCTAAAGGTTAAAATTCTTAAGGCTTCAGGGACAAAATGCTTTTTTTCCTGTCGTTACCACGGCGCTCTCGCTCCGTCTGCCCAGAGCTGCAGTTCACGAGGCTTCGCCTCAAAAGGTACGATCAGTTCTCGCGAGCACGCGGGTCTTCGTGGTCGATCATAGTCCGTGATGGTGAGAGGGTGAGCCGCCCGGCGCCGCGGTGTTCTCTGGAGGATGAGGGGGTGCAAGGAAACCTGGAGATCACTTACGAGGGTCCTGACTCTGTGTTGTCATGGCGACGATGACGGGCTGTTGTGCCGAAACCACTTGATGCGACTCGGGCTGCACGTCCTCCTCCATCCTGGTCCGCTTGGCCGAGGGCTCCCCGGGGAGCTGGACCTGGCCCTCCAAGTTCCGAGTGAGAACCACCGGGGGCGAGCTGGAGGCCTGAGCTGCCAGGATCTGCAGTGGACTGTGTAGACCTGCATGGAGACAACATCATCAAGCGTTACGTTGTGTCACCGTCTGTGAGAAGCAGTTTGACGTCTCACCCTAAAAAGTCCTGTCACAACTGCTCTGATCTTATCTGCTGAAGCTTAACCTAATGTTGTCGTGGAAAAATCAAGCTCCCCGTGTGTCAACAGATCGCACTAGTTCACGTGAATAGCATCATCTGGTGACGATTCGTGTTTGATTTCGGTTCCATGTCGACTACGTTTTTTTGGACCAAGATGAAGACAACTGAGCTCCAGTCGCTACATTAACATTAACAAACATTTTGTCTACAACTCTAATCCCAACCCTTAGTCGAGGGCGAGTAGAAATCATGTGTACTGGTGTGTGTGTCGTGTTAGGATGACGGCAGGAGGTTTGGTACCTGAGGCGTAGCTAGTCGCTGCAGCGACAGCAGCAGAAGTGTGTTTTCCATTCTGAGTGACGACACGAACAGGAAGCTGGTGTAGACCTGGACCTGCACTCCGCCCCTCCTGCATAACACAGTCCAGGGTCTGGATGACCCTTTCACGCATCGGCTCCACTTCTGAGGACCAGAGACACTTAGCATTACAGAGCACGACGGACAAAAGTGACTTGGAGCTGGACCCGGTCTGGTACCTCTGAGTACTTCTGAGGTACCGCTGATGTCCGGTCCCGTGAGCAGAGCCGCCGCCGAGGTTCCACCGGAGGGGGCGTTGTAGCCGTTGGGAGCAGAGCTGGTCACCAACCGTAGCATGGTGAAGGAGGACTGGACCGGGTTCTGGAGCAGGTGGACCGGTCCGCCGCCTGGGATGAGAGCCATTGCTTTGCCCAGACCGGATGTCAGGACAGAGGGGTGGGGGGGCGCTGCCATTATAACGGGCTGGGCACTGACTGGAGATCCTGAAACAAAACAGTAGACAGACGCGTGTCAACACATCAGCCACGAGCTTCACGCGGCACCAGAGTCGGACCTGGAGCACTCTGAGAGTATCGGTACTCCGGCACCGCCGCCAGTTTGCTGGCCAGCTGCTCGTGGTGGTCGTGAGGGATCGGAGAACCTTCCCTGCTCAGACACTCGGGCGTCTGCAGGCCGCTGGAGGGGGGCGACAGCAGCCCCTGGTGGGTCGGGGAGGCGGGAGCGCTCCTGTGGAGAGACAGAGAGGACGTGATCAGAACCATGAACGTCTGGTGCCGCACAAGTCCACTCTATGCTTACTTTGTTCTGTCCGTCAGTGAACGCAGCAGAGAGAAGGAAGATGCTGTAAACGGTGTGTGCGCTTGCGCTTGTGTGTGTGTGTGTGTGTGTGTGTGCGTGCGCTCACCTGGACGAGAGCGGCCCAAACGGCGTCCTGAAGCAGGCCACGCCTCGCTGGCGTCGCTTCCTGAAAGACTGCTCCACCAGTTTGCTCTCCGACGCCGAGTCCACGCGCCAGAAGCTCCCTTTCCCCGGCTCGTCCTGAGAGCGCGCCACTTTCAGGAAGTACCGGTTCAGAGACAGGTTGTGTCTGATGGAGTTCTGCGGGACACACGAGTCAGAACCAAGGAATGTCTGTGACAACACAGTGTTACAAGGTACTACCAGTGGAGGTGAAGAAGACTTGAGTATAACATTAGAATGTATCTTATATTAGCATGTAGCTGAAGTTAGCATCCACATTATTTCATGTAAGGCATGAACTTTAAAGTAGCATGTGGCTTACATTAGCACGTAGCTTACATTAGCACGTAGTTACATCAGCATGCATTTTATATGAGCATGTGTATAACATTAGTAAGCAAGTCATTTGTATAAGCATGAATTTTATATTAGCACGTATCTTACATTAGCACGCATCTTAAACGGGCACGTATCTTAAATTAACACGTAGCTCACATCAGCATTTATTTTATAATAGCACGTGAATAACATCAGTGAGTAATTATTATTTGTATAAGCATGAATTTTATAAAAGCACGTGGATAACATTAGCTCGTGGATAGTTAGATATTAGTTCCAACTGCTCCCGTCGATCAGGACCAGAACATCAGGGTTCAAGAAATATTTTTTTATTATTGTCGAATTAAATTTAATGTATTTTATTTGTTGGTCTTTTAATTTATTTGCCATTTTATGGTAATGTATTTTTAATTGTCATTTTATTTATATTGCATTTGTACATCTTCCTTTTTATTTTCTGTAAATCCACCCAAACAAATTCCTGCATGTGTTTACAACATAAGCCTTGCATTAGCAGGAAGACACAGGTGTGTTTTCAAAGGTGGCTACATTTTGTGTGAGCTCAAGATCTACTTTGTGATCGGTCAGCGCTGGAGCGACATACCTGCCATCCCTTCTCAGCGGTGCGGTAGTACGGGTAGTGTTTGGTGATGTGGGCGTAGATGCCGCTGAGGGTCAACTGCTTGTCGGGGGCTGATGAGATGGCCTGGACGATGAGCTGTGCGTAGGAGTACGGAGGTTTGGACTCGTCCTGCACACACACGGAGAAGGTCAGAGATACTTTCAAGGAAAGTTTGGGGGACCCTGCTGTCGCTCCTCACCCTCGGACTGTCTCCCCCGGCCGGCTCTCCTCCTCCCCCTCTGTGCTCGGCGGCGCTCCGTCGCTGCTCGGAAACCGCTTTGGCCGCGTACTCCGCCGCCAGCTGGAGGTCGGGGGTGACGTTTCGACCGTAGCGGTAACCCGAGGACCCGGCTCCTCGAGGGCTGGCCGGGCAGGAGTTCGGAACGCTGCGCAAGAGAAATTTCCACGGATTCAAAACTTGAATTCTGCTGCTCAGGTCAGCTCAAGGATGACGTTCAAGTGTCACAACGGGGTCGGCCTGTAGGCGAACGCACACTCAGCCAGCTGGTCGGACAAACAAACACCTTCTGGCTCCATGTTTGTCTTCTGCCGACTCTGCAGTTTACAGCGGCGACCCCAAGACTTCCCTCTCATGTCTGAACCAGCATAGAGTACCCTCAACACACCTGGATATTACCAACTCAAGACCTTCAAATATAGTTTAATGAATGTATGAATTAATAAAAGGAACTCATGATTAAATAAATTCGATAAAACAAAAAAATAAAATAAACGAATAAAAGGCATATCTTGCAGTAAATTATGTTTTCACAAAACAAGTTTGCCCTCTAGTGTGAGAGTCGTTCTTGCGTGGCATAATAATCGTGACACAACACATGGATTTGTTTGTCATTCGCTCTTCCTCTTGTCGCTCTCGTCTTACCAGTTGACGTTCTTGCACGAGCTCACGCCGCTAACCCCGTCAATGATTGACACACTGAGAAGTGCCTGAGGTCATGTGACCGTGTTGTTTAAGGAAGCAGCACGTGCTTCAGCACAATAGTTGTCGTGTTGTAACTACACTGTCCAGCATGACCAAAGTAAACATGTGTGTTGTTCGTGTGCGTGTGTGTGTGTGTCCACGTGAAGAGGGTGACTGGGGGTCTGAGGTGGAAACCACGAATGGACGGAAAATGAACCACAACCCAAACAATCTGCTCAATGGCCAATCAGAGGGCTGGAAGCTGCAGCCGCTCCATATATGGCAAGAGCACACGCATGTGCAGCACACACGGTTGCAGTGTCTCTATACGACCACGGAGGGGCGCAGTTCTGCACCAACACTGACAGTCAAACATGAAGAGTTGGTTTGTTTGTTCAACAACTCCTCTGGTCTGAACACAACGCACAGACGCAGGAACCGCTCTCGGGCCTGAGACTGTGTGGTCTCCTCACCTGATGGTGTCGGTGGGAGACGGCAGCGGCGAGCCGAACTTCCTGGAGAACTCCTCGTGCTGCTGCGCTGTAGGAATGCTGATCTTCAGCGGCGAAATCTGCGGCAGCAGCGGGTGGGATGGCGGCGACGGCTGCTCCTTCTCCCGGCTCTCCTCCAACTCCAGCAGCGAGGAAAACTGGATCTTGATCACCGTGCTGGGGAACCGGAACACACACCTGCGGAGGAACACGGTTTGAGTCATCAGTGAGCGGCAAGACAGACGTTTAAACACTCAACAGATGGACAGAGCATGTAGCATACCCTGAGCTGACCTTGGACCTAAACCCAGGATCACCCTGGACACGGACATGGTAAAAGGGCAACTAATGTGTTGATTTAAGTGTCTCTTAAATTGTCAAACATGGAGGTTTGTCACCTTGCATCATCAATCCAGGAAGTCTTCGCCTCAGAAGGAACTTGTTTTATAAACAAAGCGGGAATATTAACAGCTGGCTGGATGAGGAACGAGGCAATTGTCACGTCATAATGGACTCGTAACCTCTCGTTCACCCAGACCTCAGACGAACATTATAAAGTAATACAGTTCATGGTCATGATGAGGGATTTACTGCATCTTGGGAGAGGAAGACTTCAACATTTGAAACATGCGAGACGAGAAAAGTTTGGTTTTTACAATAGTTGCCCTTTAACCAGCGACCTGGCAACAAATAAACGAGTTGTTTTATAGTGTTAATCCTCCGATGGGAGGATGCGTCACAGTGATGAACTGAAGCAGAACTTTGATTTCATAACATAGTATGGTAATTTTTAGAGCTCAGTAGGTGGCGCTCTGAGTGTTGGTGCGATGAGCAGTTTAGAGCCGAGACTCTCTAAAACACACGCTTGATAGTCGCCAAACAGAAGGGTATGACCAGATTTACATAAAAAAATACAAACAAAACAAAAACCGCGTTTACTGCCTTTCAAATATTTCGCTGTACAAGTTTAGAAATTTAAAAATGTAACAATATTGTGGTAAATGCAATAATCAATGAGAACAATGTCCGCATCTGGAGACAGAGTCAATTAAGAAGCTTTGGGGCATTAAAGTATAATTATGATAACATACACACTGCAAACAATGATGCCTTCGATAGTAGGTTTACATTTCAAATTTAAGGATTGATTTGATCATAATGGGTTTAGGGATTTTTAGACACCATCATCCATGTGCGGTGTTCTGCCGCAACGAATGGCAGATAAGCACGTAAAGCAACTCCATGAACGTGAACCATCTCCAGAAACTCAGACTGAAGCAGGTTCGTAAGAGCTGTGACACGTGACAATCACAATGTTTGTTTACTAGTTTGTAATTTTGATTTAATGTTTTCCAAGGACTCAATTTGATGATTAGGATATTGCCTTTATAGGGATGTTGCAAATAATACATACAAGTTATTTCATTAAAGATTTAAACTTTATTTAAAGACTAAACATTTTCATCTTTAAAAGATAAAGTGTTAGAGGACAGCGTTTCATTTGTCCTTCAATAACTTACAGTTGAAAAATAAATCCTTATTGTGATATTTTGACATTATTTTTACATTTAAAAAAATAAATCATTATTTATAGGACATTTCATTGTAATTAATTATTATTTTTTAATGATTGTATTCTATTTCTATTCATCTCTTTTCATTTGATACGTGTTATCGTATTAGGACATATTATATCAGTCCAGAAAATTTATCGCACGCCAGCGTCATGAGATTCGAGGAATGACCCCGAGGGTGAAGGTCAGGGGCTGCAGCGTCATGTGACCACTTGTGTTTTACTATACATGCGCCGCTACAGTGATGACGTATTAGAACGCTACACTTCCTGATCTTCGCCGGACACGCCCCCAAACACATGGGCGGCCAATCGCAGCGCTCCTACGCCGCGCACGCCCGCACTGATTGACACAAAACACGCGCACGGACAGTAAACTGCTGTTATTTCACAACTTCCAGCGAAACAAACGTCAAAAAGTGTGTAACGTTCAACACACATGTCCCCCCGACGCACGCGCACACAACACAAACGTCAGTCAGACACGACGAACACGCGCGCGTGCGTTTGTTTACATTAAATGTTTAGCTCGTTGCTAACAGAAGGGCTCGCGGCTGACGCCGGACACGCCACTTTTTGTTTTGATATAAACACCTGACCACGTCACGGAGCAACCGTGATGACGTCACGCATATCCCCCTCTCCATGAAGCCAAAGTTTTTTTATTTAAAAAAGCGACGCGACAGGAAGCGGCTCCGAAGCTCGCGGTGGAACGAGCGGCGGCGGGACTCACTCTCGGGGGAGCCGCAGCGGCGGGGCTCCCCGGCGCTGGAACACGCCGTCCACGAACACGCCGTTCTTGCCGAGGCAGCGCAGCGAGAAGCCGCTGACGTCGTCGTAGAGGACCTGGAGGTGCCGCCGCGAGATGAAGCTCGAGTGGCCCATGCTGATGTCCACGGAGCCGTGGGAGGAGTTGCGGCCCACGGTCACCGACCTCTGGCGCATGACGAACTCGAAGTCCCGGCCCTCGAGTCTGGCCAGGGCCTGTGGCGGCGGCGAGGCGAGAGCACGGAGCCCGGGGTCGCCGCCGCCACCGCGGGCGTCCATCAGCGGAGGGCCGAGCAGGGAGAACGGAGGCTGGTGGTAGGAGTGCGAGGTCACCACCCGCACGGGGCTGCACGGCGCCGACTGGAGGGCGAGGAGAGCCCGAGCCCCCGTGTCGTCCCGGTAGTCTGCCATCTTCTTTCACAGGTCAACACTCGGAGCTGCAACGTGAGTTTTCGGCCGCGACACTTGTTAGCTTAACAACATGGAGTCCGGCTGGAGCCAACACCCGGGGCGGAGCAGGAGCGGGAGTCCCCTGGAGGGAATCCAGAGTGTGCGCCACTGTTGCTGTGTCGTTTCGATGAACACCTGCGACGCGTGTTTGGCGTCTGTCTTTGCTACACATTAAAAAAAAACAAAAAAACAAACAGAATAATAAAGTTTCATTAAAAAATAACTATTGAGTCATGATGTTTACATGAACTCACGTGTGAACACGAACACAACTGACGTCACATTAAAAAAACGAGTGAAGACGAAGAAATACTTTGATCATCTTCGGCTCCTTTTTAGAATCTGTTTATCAACAGAAGGAACAAGTGGCTCACAAAACACGGATAGTGGATCACGGATCTGTGTCAGTTTTGATACGTTTACATTTCATTTCTAAACATTCAAATTTAGTTGTTTAGTTTGAACTTAAACGAACTAGTTTCAAAATCGAAACATGTGCTTTTGGTCATCCTGAGATCAGATAATACACAAACATACAATCTTAAGCAAGTTCTCGCAAACTCACACACAGGTTCACGCGCACACGCGCACGCACACACCCTTTAAATAAAAATTCTGGACGGAAACAGTTAACCTTCGGTGACCGTCTCCAAATGAACCTGACTAGATGGTACTCATCGGTCAGAGGCCAGAATGTATGTGTGTGTGTGTGTGTGTGTATTAATGTGAGTTCTTAGTAGTGTTTACATCCATGTGTGTGCACATGTTGTCTGTGTGTATGTGTGTGTGTGCGTGTGTATTAATGTGAGTTCTCAGTAGTGTTTAAATCCATGTGTGTGCACATGTTGTGTGTGTGTGTGTGCCACAGGTGCTCTTATGGCCATTTGTGTGTGTGTGTGTGTAAAAGTGTTCCGTGTCCGTTGTGGTCTCTAATGTAATGACACCGCTGGGTAAACAGATGGCGCTGCGGCAGACATTATTGTAGCATTATCAGAAACAGTTGATAGCCAGTGTTGTAAACATAAATGTTTTGTGGTTCTATGTATGTTTAAAAACAATCTGAAAACATTACTTTTCGATAAAGCCTATGATCAGGACTGACTCTGGCTCTGCCTGAATCAGCCATTTTTGTTTTCTTAAGCTGCTATAGGCTTAGAATGCTGGAGGAGTTTTAGACTCTGAGCTCTGTATATCCTTCTTTTCTGCATTACATTTATCACCTGTGCAGTTTAAACCCACACTTTGTATTTCTCTCCTGGAGCACCAGGGCTCCACCTCCAAAGCTGCTGCTGATCCAGGATCTCCACCATGTCATCAGATCCAGAGTTCTCCCAAGCACCTCCCTGGACTCTTCTATACCCTCCTCTTTTCTCTCACTGTATCCTCCCTCACTCTTCTCTCCATCCATCTGTCTACCCCCGATCCTTCCTCCCAGCCGGTCACAGCAGGAGGCCGTCAACAATGAGTCTGGTTCTGCTCGAGGTTTCTGCCTTCTAAAAATACGCTTTTCTTCGCCAACGCCACACTGCTTCACTCATTGTTGAGTTGATCTGTTTTTATTTTCTCCACTATAGTCTTACTTCAACTGTAAAGTGTCTTGAGATAACTTTATGATAAGACACTTGGAATAAAATTGAATATTACATACAGTACATCAGACAATAATTAAACAAGATAACACACAAAAAAGTAATCAATAGAAAAACAGGACCAAGGTACAGGATGTTTGCAACTGTAGTCGTGTGTTCCATGTTCAAAACCCCTGACCAGGTGAAGGCGTCAGATCATCTCAAACCCACTGGACCTCAACTCATGTCACGAACACTGTTCGCACACAGACGCACTCCAACATAGTTCAACAAATAACATACAAGTAAAAACTGTATTGATGTTTATCTGTTCTTCTGGACTCAACACAAAAATACCACACAACAAAACAAGGTTACATAAGGACCAGTAGTGGGCGGAACCAGAATTCTGCTCCGGGTGTGTGCGTGTTGGTCAAACTTCAAGGACGTTGTTAGGCAACAGTCTCACTTTCAACTCAGATCCACAACAGAGTAGCCATGTGGGTTTTGTCCTTCCTCTCCGTGGAAACATGGGTTCTGCTGCTCACGCTCCTGCTCCTGTTCGTCGTGTAAGAACCAGACGAGAACCACCAGTGAGTCCAGCCAGTGTCACTGTCTTTTGTCTCCTGAGCAGGAACGGATACTCCACCTACGGCTTATTTAAGAAGTTGGGGGTCCCCGGGCCGAGCCCGCGGATGTACCTGGGCTCTGTGGGGCGGCACAATAAGGTTGGTAGTTGAAATCTGTCGGGTGTTTCGGTGTCCTGAGTGTCACGTTCCTCAACAGGTGTACTACCTGGACGACCTGGCGTGCAGCAAGGAATACGGCAAAGTGTGGGGGTGAGTCATTGAAGCGACGACGTGATCTGAGAACACGTCATTAAAACGTCCTTCAAGACAAAGGGAATGTTTGTTGAACTTAACAGCGTGCACGTCCCTGCAGTACCTACGAGCTGCGGCTGCCGGTTCTGATGGTGACTGAACCCCAGATGATCAGAACCGTCATGGTCAAGGAATGTTTCAGCTACTTCACTAACAGACGCGTGAGAAACTCGACTTTTGATGGCGTCGTCGTGGTGTTCATCAGTCTTCTGTCTCTCCTTAGAACATGAGACTGAATGGAGACTTGGCGGACGCCTTGTCGCTAATGGAGGACGACCGCTGGCGAAAGACCCGAAACATTTTGTCGCCCTTTTTCTCCTCCGGACGGATTAAGGATGTCAGTATTTTTTTATTTTTTTAAATATTTTTGGTGATGGTCTTCACTAGTCTGAGAAGTGTTGCCATGGTTGGAGCTCATCGCGTCCTAATGTTTGTTCCTCTTTGGTGGCAGATGTTTAAACTTATGAAGCACCACTCCGGTAAACTGACACAGGTCTTGAGGACAAAAGCAGAGAACAAGGAAGTGATCGAGGTTAAAAGGTGAGTGCTGAGGCTCAACTCTACAGCCCCATCTGCTGGTCATAACGTGACTCTCAGCGTTTGTTTTTTGATGTCTTTATTTGTAAAACAGGTAGATGCCGACTCTTGCTACTTAATACTTAATACTGTCAGTGCAGGATCTGAGCAGTTATAAATATGATCATTATCGGTAATAAACATTATCAAATAAAACATACAAAATAAGATTAAGAGACATGCAAAACAACACACCAGTGGCCCTTTAAGTAAGTAAGTAATTTATATTTGTAGAGTGCTTTTCCAGACCAGGTCAAGTGATGCTTTTACAAAACTAATCGCTTCAGATGCGAAACGTCAGTTAAAGTTGTTTTCATTCACACGTTTGCATAACAGTCTGATATTATATACATTTGATTTCAGATATTGTGCTTTTTCTGCCTGGATGTGTACTGACAGATCCAATTGTATCCCTACTGATGCCAACTGTATTTCTACTGACGCTTACTGTATTTCTACTTACGACCAACTGTATTCCTACTGACGCTAACTGTATTTCTACTGACGACCAACTGTATTCCTACTGTTGCTAACTGTATTTCTACTGACGACCAACTGTATTTCTACTGACGCTAACTGTATTTCTACTGACGACCAACTGTATTTCTACTGTTGCTAACTGTATTTCTACTGACGACCAACTGTATTCCTACTGACGCTTACTATATTTCTACTTACGACCAACTGTATTTCTACTGACGCTAACTGTATTTCTACTTACGACCAACTGTATTTCTACTGTTGCTAACTGTATTTCTACTGACGACCAACTGTATTCCTAATGACGCTTACTATATTTCTACTTACGACCAACTGTATTTCTACTGACGCTAACTGTATTCCTACTGACGACCAACTGTATTTCTACTGACGCTAACTGTATTTCTACTTACGACCAACTGTATTCCTACTGACGCTAACTGTATTTCTACTGACGACCAACTGTATTTCTACTGTTGCTAACTGTATTTCTACTGACGACCAACTGTATTCCTACTGACGCTTACTGTATTTCTACTTACGACCAACTGTATTTCTACTGACGCTTACTGTATTCCTACTGACGACCAACTGTATTCCTACTGACGCTTACTGTATTTCTATTTACGACCAACTGTATTTCTACTGACGCTTACTGTATTTCTACTGACAACCAACTGTATTCCTACTGACGCTAACTGTGTTTCTACTGACAACCAACTGTATTCCTACTGACGCTAACTGTATTTCTACTGACGACCGACTGTATTTCTACCGACGACCAACTGCATTTCTACTGACGCTAACTGTATTTCTACTGATGCCAACTGTATTTCTACCGACGCTAACTGTATTCCTGCTGACGACCAACTGTATTTCTACTGATGCCAACTGTATTCCTACTACGACCGACTGTATTCCTACTGACGACCAACTGTATTACTACTGACGACCAACTGTATTTCTACTGACGACCGACTGTATTTCTACTGACGACCGACTGTATTTCTACTGACGACCAACTGCATTTCTACTGACGCTAACTGTATTTCTACTGATGCCAACTGTATTCCTACTGACGCTAACTTTATTTCTTCTGACAACCAACTATATTTCTACTGACAAAACATACTTGCTTACTGACAACAACTCTATTTCTACTAACTCAAACTATATTTCTACTAACACTAACTGTATTTCTACTGATGCTAACCTTGTTACTACTGATGCTAACTGTGTTGCTTGTGGGGCTTATTGGGGTTCAGTCAAACTACCGGCCATTAATGTAAGGTGTTCTAATTTAAATGAAATTGTGAAGTAGCATCAAAAGGAAGCTCACGTTGACTCCCCCTCCAGATTCTTTGGTGCCTACACGCTGGATGTGATGGTGAGCAGCACCTGCAATGTGGACTTGGACACAGTCAACAACCGTGACTCCCCCTTCGTCACTCACGCGTCAACCTTCTTGAATATCTCGCTTCCCATCTTCATGTTTCAAAGTACGGTCCTGCTCGAGTCTCTGTTGAAGTGCGTCTGACGCGTTCCTCCTCAGGCATGTTCCCCGTGTTCCTGCCCCTCATGGAGAAGCTAAACCTCTCCATCTTCCCACGTTCTAGCACACAGTTCTTCCTCAGGTTCCTTCAAAAGGTGCAGGAGAACCGGAGCCAGGACTCGCAGCAGGTCAGACAAGTCTTCTCCATGGTGTCCAGCATAAACTAACACCAATCCTTTTCAGGACCCGACGGACTTGCTTCGGTTCATGACAGACACCCAAACCGAGTCCAAGACAGGAGGGCAAGTTAAGGGTGAGGATGGTCACCCATTAGTAGTTGGTCTTCCTGACTGGTTGAACAGATGATTTATCCCGAATCACAGATCAGCAGTGCTGTGTCTCAAATCGCATACTAGCGTACTAAAAGTTAGTATTTTTAGTACGTTAGTGTGTCTCAATTCTTAGTATGCAAAATTTAGTGCGCCATGGATACTAAATTGGCATACTAACACGCCCACAAAACTAGCATGGTTCGATGGACACTAACCATACTAAACAGCCGCCATTTTAGTGACGTTTTAAACGGAAGTTACGTCATATATAAATGCATATATATGCATATACTTAAATGTGTATTTTCAGCAGCAGTAGGAGGATAAACACGTCTTCGCTGCTGATACCAGCTTAAATATCTCGCGATTATTTAGATTCTCATATTTTTTCTTTATTTCTTTTTCCAAAGTTGCAATACGTGCTGCCAGCAGGTGTCGGCGATAGCGTTCAAACAGCTGCTTGAAACATCGTTAAATAGAAGTAGAAGAAGAAGCTGTCATGTGATTTCCGGTTAGTGTGTAGCTTCAGGGTTTGATTTGAGACATTCTATCTGCGGAGAATTGCGTACTAGTTAGTATGCATACTAAACTGATGCATACTAACTTCTAGCATACTAAGATTAGTATGCGATTTGAGACACAGCACCAGTCTTGAAGTTCTGCACGTCTCACCAGCAGGTCTGACTGATCGCGAGATCTTTGCCCAGGCAGCCATGTTTGTGTTTGCTGGCTACGACACCAGCGGCACAACGCTTTCCTTTATTGCCTACAACCTGGCCCAGAATCCTGCAGTTATGAGCCGCCTGCAGAAGGAGATAGATGCCACCTTCCCTGACAAGGTAGACAAGACCTATCGTGGGTAAACTCTTTCATGAGTGTTAAAGTCATGTGTCTCAAACAGGGTCCAAAGGATTATGAGACTCTGATGCAGATGGAGTACCTGGACTGTGTCGTCAGTGAGACCCTGAGGTAATTTCAAGTCAAGACGTGGTCACCAGACTCAAGTCTTGCATGACGACTCTTTAGACCAGTCCACCTGGACTTTACTTAGGACAGTGCACTTTGGACGAGATAAAACAAATAACCTCAAATGAACCTTGACTTGTACCTCAAATTACTTACCCAGGTGCACTGGTCTTCGTTTCATGACTACCATGCCAACGGTCACTGATAAAGAGTGTTTTTCAGGCTTTACCCATCGGCAGCACGACTGGAGCGACAGGCTAAAGAGACCATAGAAGTCAACAACATCAAGATTCCAAAAGGCACCTTGGTAGCAGTTCCAGTATTTGCCCTCCATCGGGACCCCGATCTGTGGCCAGAACCAGAGGCGTTCCAACCAGAGAGGTACCGGCTCATTCATCAGCCAGACTCTTTGACAAGGGTATCCTCCTGCTTACGTCCCGCACATGTGTGTCCAGGTTCAGCCGGAACAACAAGGGGAACATAGTCCCGTACTCATATCTGCCCTTCGGGGCCGGACCCAGAAACTGTTTGGGGATGAGATTCGCTCTGATGATGGTGAAACTGGCCCTGGTGGAGGTCCTGCAGAACTACAGCTTCTCCGTTTGTGAGGAGACCGAGGTGAGACACTCGCACACCTGTCGGCCCAACACCCGACACATCACCCACTTGAATTGCCTCAACAGATTCCGCTGCAGTTGGACCCAGTTGGTTTATTGGGTCCTCTGAAACCCATCAAGCTGAGGGTTGAGACCCGAGTGTGATCCTGGACCAACTCTCAGGAGAGGAGTTTGGAAACATGGAACTTTGATTAGTTATTAAAGCAGTACTCAGACCGTGATTGTTTGACAACTCAAGAGTACCGTATTTTCCGGACTATAAGTCGCAGTTTTTTTCATAGTTTGGCCGGGGGTGCGACTTATACTCTGGAGCAACTTATGTGTGAAATTATTAACACATTCTTATCGATATATCATTTCACATGTTATTTTCACACTAAACCGCAAGAGGGCGCTCTAGGCCTGTGTTGATAATTTCGACGCAGAAGAGGAGGATATGTTTTTTCCTTCTTTATTATGCATTTTATGGCTGGTGCGACTTGTACTCAGGAGCGACTTAGTCCGGAAAATACGGTACCTCCCACTCCTAGAAGCTTCTGAAATCTAAAATAAAACAGTATTCACTCATCATTGTTGATACTTTTTGACCAGCATTGGTTCTGCTCCAGGCAACAGAATTATTTGATGGGTTTCTGAAAAAACAAGATCAAAAGAGTGTGTATGTGCTCTAGAGAATCGGACACGTATGTGACTCAGCTCTAGAGAATCGGACACGTATGTGACTCGGCTCAGGAGACCCGGACATGTATGTGACTCGGCTCAGGAGACCCGGACATGTATGTGACTCGGCTCAGGAGAACCGGACACGTATGTGACTCGGATCAGGAGAACCGGACACGTATGTGACTCGGATCAGGAGAATCGGACACGTATGTGACTCGGCTCTGGAGAATCAGACACGTATGTGACTCGGCTCAGGAGAACCGGACACGTATGTGACTCGGATCAGGAGAACCGGACACGTATGTGACTCGGATCAGGAGAACCGGACACGTATGTGACTCGGATCAGGAGAATCGGACACGTATGTGACTCGGCTCTGGAGAATCAGACACGTATGTGACTCGGCTCTGGCTGTGGAAAAACTAAATAAATAACAGAACAATCATGTGAGTTTTTGTGAAAATGTTTTTCATTTGGCTTCAGAAAGAAACTTATGAATTCGATTTAACCATCTGGCTTTGTTCAAGTTAATGAAACCATCTCAGGCCACTTTCAAACTGTGAACATGTATTGTTGATGAACTTGAGCGTCAAAAACCGCCATGTTGTCTTGGTTGCCTTATACGTCCTTTCGAAAGAGACTCTGTTGTGCTGTCTCTTGAAAACCTGCCTGGTCCAACGTCTTTGTGGAGATTATGTGGCCCTCCTTGACTCTTGTAACGCAGCTCATCCGAGCAGATATTAGTTCAGGCTTACAATGTTGTCGTCATTATCATCGTCAAAGATAAAAGGAAGTCCTGAAGTCTCTCTCCCAGTTCTCTGACCTCCCTTGGCCCTCCTCCTTCCTAACTTCTTCCTCTTTCCGCCTCTCCCCTGCTCGCCTCACAGCCTCGTCGTCTCTGGCTCGGAAATGAGTTACTCTGGGTTTCCTGGTTCGACCAAAGCCCAGACCCGCCTGGTCCCTCTTCAGCACGGTTGCCACCGGTCGTCGGGCCCCGTCCTCCCCCGGTCCTAGTCCAGAACCGGGTCTCCATCCGCAGCGGACCATCATCTTGAAGCCGTTGGCGGAGGGGGGGAGGCAGTAGTTGGGGGTCGGGGGAGGCCGGTGCAGGCTGAACTGGTGCACAGTGGAGGACAGGTGGGAGGTTCGGCTGCTGCTGAAGTGGCTACGGCAGGTTCTGCAGCGGCGGACATCAGCCGGACTGCTGCGGCTGTTTTCTGGGCGAATCTCCGTCTCGTCGTGAACCCCGAACGTATCAAACTCTTTCACCACGTCGCTGTGACCGGCTGTGGAGACACCATCATGAGGACTCAACACAGATGGATGGGACCTGATGGCTACACTACCTGCTGCTGCCAGGTCTCGGGCGTCCTGTCCCTTCAGGTCCACAACGCCCACCCAGGCAGCGCCAGTGTGCAGAAGCAGCCTCACTGCCGCTCGCTGACCCGACCAGCTGGCGCACATGAGAGCGGTCCAGAAGAAGGAGTCCTGGAGAGAAGACATGTCATGATTGGCTCAGGGGAAGAGAAGTCCCGTCAGTACCTGGAAGTTGATGTCGACTCCTCGAGAGATCAGGTCTCTCAGGCCCGGCAGGTCTCCCTCGTGGGCACAGCGCAGGAACCTCAGTCCTGTGAGCTCAGATGTCTCCATGCTGACCGTCTCTTGTCTGACCTCAGAAGCTCTAACCTGCATTGTCACTGTTGGTTGGACCCGTGTCCTCCTCCTCCTCCTCCTACTTCTACTATCAGACCTTTGGTTCTGACTACTCTTTCTTGGACGACGCTTTCGTAAAACTCTCGCACTTCTCTCCCACTGAGTGAGCTGCAGGGTTCAGTGCTGGCAAGGTCATCGGAGCAGGAGTTGAAGACATCGCTCTCTTGCGCCGGAATGAAGCCCAAGTTGGACATGGTCTACAGTGGCGCTTCTGCTGGTGACTCACTGCAATTACAGGGTGGTGTTATTTAAGACTTTGAGAGCATTTAGTAAAGTACAAAGAAAAGTACAACAATTGGATCCATACATACGTGTTTATTTTACTTATAGGGGTTTAAATGTTTGTAAATCACAAAATAAATATATCGAGCCTCGTAGTATTACTCAGTGAGAAACACATAGTAACGGTGACCTGCTGTGTGGTACGTCACCGTAGTATTCTTCAGCTATGTCATATGTCATACCGAACACTTTTCAAATAAATTCTTATCATTTACACCATCGGAAAACATTAAATATTCTGTAAGAAAATATATTGTGTTTACTTGGCGTAAAAACGCCTTTCCTGGATAACTTTAAATATATAAGTGGGAATAAACAAAGGGGGCTTCGGTTGTTGTTGACATATCAAAAGCTAAAACGGCACTAACACATACAGGTGAGAAATACTTAAATGAAAAGGTTACGATTTCCTTTAACAACAGCTAAGTTAGCATTAGCTTTGAGAACATTCTCTCGCATATACGTAAAAAAAAGCTTCCTTACCTGACGCCACGCCACAGGAACTCAGAAGACGACAAACACAAACACGAGGAAATGTTTGTTTATTGTCCAAATTAAGCGGAGAAAAGATTCGACGATTTTTAACGTGAATAAGGTCCAGCTGCTTCACACGCTTCTTCTTCGACGTAAAGCGACTCAACATCCAGCAGTCAAGTAACTGCTGCCACCCACCGGCGCTTAAGACAACTGCAAGTCCCACAAACCTAGAAATCAATTAATAATAATATAATAATAATAATCTCTATTTATATAGCGCCTTTCTAGACCAGGGTCACAAAGCGCTTTGACAGCCATTCACACATACTGATGGGAGTAGGCTGCACCACATGGCGCCGCATCTGCCCTCAGGATCAGGGTCCTCAGATCTGTATCCTATCTCTGGTGTCAATCCTTCTGTGTCCGATCAGAACAGCATCTACAGAACCTTAAATAAAATCAGAAAGATGGACGACGCTGTCCATCAGTTGAAAGTGATGTTGAGCAATCACTACTAAAAAAAAAGGTTAATTATCGACCACACAGTGGTTTTATTTCGGGATTCAAAGCAGCAACCTACATTCATTCATTACAACAGATGACTCAGCAGTTTAAGACTGCTGGTTGTGGTACTTGTGGACATGTCTGTTGCGGTCTCCAGTCTGGGTGAAGGTGGCGCTGCAGTGCGGGCAGGCGTACGGCCGCTCGCCGGTGTGCGACCTCATGTGCACCACCAGCTTGTTCTTGCTGATGAAGCGTTTGGGGCAGCAGGTGCAGGCGTACGGCTTGTCTCCGGTGTGGTAGCGCTGATGCATCTTCAGCTCGGTGAGGCGCCCGTACGTCCGCCCGCACTGCAGGCACATGAAGCTCGGCGGCGCCTCCATGTGCTGGCGCCCGTGCAGGCGCAGGCCGCTCGCCGACTTGAAGCTCTTCTCACACTGCGAGCAGCGGAACGGTTTCTCCCCCGTGTGGATGTAGAGGTGCAGCTTGAGGCTGGCGGCCGAGGGGAAGCCGTTGCCGCAGAGCGAGCAGAGGTGCGGCCGCTCGCCCGAGTGGACACTCAGGTGCTTCTCCAGCTTCCCCTTGTTGAGGAAAGTCTTCCCGCACTCAGGGCAGCTCATAGGCTCCTCCCCCTCGTGCAGCGCCATGTGTTCCGTGAGCTGCAAAAGGGCGGTGAAGGCTTTGTCGCAGCGCGTGCAGGAGTACGGGTGTTCCTTCTTGATCATGCGGTGCTTCAGGCAGTGCTGGTCCAGCTCCTCCCTCTGCTGGAAGGTCTCGATGCAGCAGTGACACTGGTGAGGCCGCTCGTCCGTGTGCGTGCGCAGGTGGTACTTGAGTGCGGTGGACTTCAGGAAGACCGTCTGGCAGTGCGGACACTTAAGCTCGCGCCTGTCGTGGACCAGCAGGTGTCGCTTGTAGTGGGACATCTTGACAAAGCGTTTGCTGCACAGCTCGCAGAAGAACGGCTCGTCCACGTGGACCCGCATGTGCTTCCTCAGCGCGTACTCCACCTTGAACGTGCGGCCGCACACTTTGCACGACTCCCGGTGGACCTCCATGTGGCTCTCCAGCTCCTCCTGGCTGCCACAGGCGGCATTGCACTTAGGACACGTCCCTTTGTTCTCCTTGATGTGGACCTCCAGGTGTTTCTGCAGGTCGTCGAGGAAGGCGAAGCTCCTCTTGCAGGTGGGGCAGTCGTGTCTCTCGCTGTCCTTCGCCTTGCGGTGCGACAGGATGTGTCGCTTCAGGTGATACAGACGCCCGAAGACCTTGCCGCAGTCGCCGCAGGTGAGCGACTGCAGGCTCGACTTGATGGTCTTGTGGGACTTGAGGTGGCTCATGAGGTCGCCCTTCAGCTGGAACTCTTGGTTGCACACGGAACACGTGAGGCTCACGTGGGTCTTCTTGTGGGTCTTTAGCTCCTGCCAGCTCCGGAAGCTGCCGCCACATTCCAGGCAGACGGGAAGCGAGTGGTGCTGATTCTTCAGATGCCGGGTCATGTGGTAGGACTGGCTGAACTTCACAAAGCAGATGGGGCAGCTGTAGGGTTTCTCTTTGGTGTGAGTCCTCATGTGACGGGAGAGTTTGTTTTCTCCTTTGAAGTGCCGGTCCACGCAGACCGGACAGCTGTAGCGTCTCTTTCCTGCCGGGCCTCTGTCGGACGGATGCGTGCTCTGGGGAGAGTCCTCGAAATCTGGTTCGCCTACGGGGACTTTGGACGCCTCCTCTTGCTGAGCCGTCAGACCCGTTGACACGTCCGGCGGATTCTTACAGAGGAGCGAATTCTTGTGGCTCTGCAGTAAGGTGGCACTCTTGAAGCCGAGCCCGCAGCTCACGCAGATGTGCCGTCCCACGTTGTGCTGGCTCCGCAGGTGTCGGGCCATGTGGTAGGACTGGCTGAAGGTCTTCAGGCACACCGGGCAGGTGAAGGGTTTCTCTTTTGTGTGCGTCCTCATGTGTCGCTGGAACTTAGAGCCGTGTCTGAAGCGCCGATGGCAGAACGGGCAGGTGGGACCTTCGACGTCTTCTGCAGTCACGTCAAAGTCATCGTCGCTGCCATCTTCATCATCTTCTTCATCATCTTCTTCATCATCATCATCATCATCATCATCAACATCATCAACAGAATTAACACTGTTGTACTCGTCGTCCGACTGGCTCGTCATCGACTGTTCTTCATGAGATGCTTTCTGATGACCTCTGACCTCCCCTCCACGAGGTCGGCCACGTCTCTTTGGCGCAGGGGCATCCAGCTCGTCGTTGAGGTCGACGCACACCTCGTGGATCCCCTGTTCCGACTCCAGATCTTTAGCGATGCGCAGGGCGGCGCACAGCGTCAGAGAGTCTCGCCGCAGAAGCAACTTCTCCCGCAACGTCTGAGAGTTCGTCTTGGCGATCAGTCGACGGAGGATCAGCTCGTCCTGCGACTCTCCCACGCCGTACAAGCTCACCAGGCTCTCCAGGGCGGACACAAACTGCTCCGCGGTCTCTCCCGGCCTCTGGGAACGATGGTAGAAGCTGAGGATCTGCGTCCGAGTCGCAGCGTCACGGGTTAAGAAGTCTGTCAGCGCCGAGATGGCGGCAGCGTATGTGGCGTCTCCCTCCGTCAGCGAGGACAGGACTCGCCGACCCTCCTGGCCGAGGCAGTTCCGCAGGAGCAAGCATTTGCTGGAGTCCGTCAGGTGGGTCACCCCCAGCGCCGTCAGGTAGCTCTCGAAGGTCTGCAGCCATCTGGTCCAGGGTACTTCGGGCTCACCTGGAGCGGCAAGGAAGGACGCCGGCGCCGACAAGATGACGAGGAGCGGTTCAGGCCACGACTGAGTCTCCAGAAGATCCTCCTCCAGTTTGACCTTCACCTCAGTCATGACTCAAAGGTTCAACGACCACTGGACCAGAACATGGCAGGACCATCGGGTGTGAACTGTGAAGCAAACACACAAACAAGTCACGTTCTACAACGATAGTATCAAGAGACAAGTTTTAAAATAAGGTAAGGTAAGGTAAAACTTTATTGATGAAATTGTTTTTTTCCAATAGCCAGCAATTTTTCATAAACAATAAAAAATAATAAATAAAAATAAAATAAGAAGAACATAAAGAGAAAAAGAACAAGATGACACAATCTAAGAACATAGGTCAAAGAAAAACAACAAAGACAAAGGATACAAAGACTAACATAGAACAGAACATCCAGATACTCTCACTGCACTCCTGCCCCCGAACTCGAATATTTTCCTAATTCCCACTTGACAAAAGATCAGAGGCGAGAAAAATATTATTTTTTAATAATATATATGGGCTACATTTATCTGTGAGTCTGCCACTTCCAATGCTAATGTCATGAGTATAATAAATAAAAATACACTGTAACTGTGCTTCTCCCGCCATTACTGCAAATGTAAACGAATTATGATGTGTTTGTTCAATCTGGGCATTTGTTTTCTATGCATATAATACAAAATATATTATTTTTAGAGACATATTTTCTGATTTAAGCGTAAATTAATTGATTTAAAATGTTTTGTAGTCGCGAGGCTATTGGATAAAAATCAGGTTCGAGACAAAAACAAATCAAGAAACAATCGACTGTCGGATTTCCACTGTCAACAGTCTCTCCTCAGTCACTCGTGGAACAAACGAACGAACAGACGAGCAGAGAAACTCTCACCGAGACTCGCTGGTCGTGAGGACGAGAACCATCTGAGGAGCCTCTGAGGATCTTCTCTTCTCTACAGATGTTGCAGCTCCACGAACATTCACGTCAGACTCACCTGACTTCTTCACCGGCCACTCCGGGCGGGTTCTCCTCAGGCGACACACTGACACCGTGTGGCGCGGAGAAGACATTGCAGTCATTAGAAGGCAAATACAAAACAATACAAATTTAAATCTGAAATTTATTTGTGAAAACACAAGCAGTTCAGTGAAAAAAAAATGAAAAAATTTAAAGCGTGGAAGGTAAACAAAACAACACATTTACTACAAAAAGGAATAATTAAATAAAGAGTCAAACAGAACAGGAAGAAGAGAATTATGACATCATCAGTGAAGCCATGACGTCACACTACGATTTCACAGAACAGAATCAGAATCGTCGTTGTTGGCTGAAGCAACGTTCGACGACAAACAACACGCCAGTGTAAACAACAAACTTTTATTGACGGACGGCCTGTGATCCGAACAGTAGAGCGTCATCGGATCAGAACCTTGCGGGCGTGCACCTCTCTTAGAAAAGTCTCAAGGTCCAGCGCCGGTAAAAGGTTCTCGTATAAAAAACAAAACACACACGACTTCCTGTCGAACGAATGTGCTCAGACTTGTGGAAGAGTCACTGTGAGTGTGTCAGTGCAGTTCGGCGAGCGAACGGAGAGCATGTCGGGCGAAGAGAGTTTGTCATGAACGTCTGAGGAGAAGCTGGAGAGTCTTCTTCTCTTTTACCATCTCTTACAAAAACGTGATTATCCATCGGCTCTCGCACAACTTCTCGTTTCTGTTGCCACAGAGACGGGTGGGTGAAGCAGGAGACAGATTGTTTGTGACGTGTCCCCTCCACAAACCCATGTGCACACACACTCACACACACACACACACACTCACAGTGCTTAGTGACAGTGACATTTCAGTCTCCAGAGTTCAAACTCAAACGAAGGACGAGAACCCCGTCACTGGCGTGCGTGAGCCGGGCGGGTTGGTGCCGGGGTTGGTGGGCGTGACGGCGGGCTGGCCCGTGGGCGTGTACGCTCCCCCGGCGCTGTGCTGCGTGACCACTGTCTGATAGTACGGCTCCGCCTCGCCCGCCGCCACCTCCTCGTAGCTGAACGGGGACGTCAGGCCCTTCAGGCTCTTGGGCTGCCGCTTCCAGGAGTTGTAGTAGGTCGGGTCGCTCATGTAGTGGTTGACGAAGGAGTGTTTGGGCTGCTCGTCCTCGTAGTCGCTGTCCGTCAGCTGCACACACACACACACACACACACACACACACACACACACACACATCCGACCGGGTCAGAACGTCCTTCGAGAAGAGCCCATGGCTCCAGTGCGAGACTCTGAGGGACGACTCACCTCAGACTCCGACACCTCGGCAGGTTTCTCCGTGAGCGTGGTGCTCTCCGTCAGCACGCCGCCGTTGTAGCTGTTGCAGATGTCCTCGTCAGAGTAGTGGAGACCTCCTGGACTGGGGCGCGGAGGAGACCTGGACACACACACACACACACACACACATCAGAAACAGAGGATTCTCAGGGAGAAGAGATACACAACCTTATGCACACATAAAAAAAACGCATGCACACACACACACACACACACACAATCATATGCGGACACACTCTGCAAACACACAATCTTAAACACCTGCACATATTCACACTCATACACAAAGACACACACACATACACAATAAGACAGACAAACAATTTCTCTCAGCCATACACTCATACATAAGGATAAACATTCACATTATCACGTACACACATATATACAGACATACAAAAATATGCAATCACACACAAACATACATAGACATGCACACAGACACACACAAACATACAGACATAAACACAGATACACAAAAAAAACACACATAGAGACTCACACAGACACACACTCAGCCAACCCCCCCACCCCCCCCCACACACAAACATACACAGACACACAGAATAATACAGACTTAAACACAGATACACAGAAGAACACACACACACACACACACACCTGTCTGACCTGGTTCCGTTCTTCTTCAGGTAGCAGTTCTTGGAGTTGAGGGTCCTGCTGTTGAGCTCCAGGGCAGTGAAGCCTCCGTTGTCCAGAGTGACCGACTCCTCCCCGGCAGTCAGGTGCTTCCCTGTCACACACACACACGTCACTTCAGTTCTGTTCATCAACGTGTGGAGCTCTGCTGCAGTGGCATCTGAACCAGGAGAGTCGTACCTGTGCCACAGGCCTTGTACTTGGTGTTGTGTCCATGCAGCAGCAGAGTGAAGACCAGGACCAGGACCAGGATGAGTCCCACTAGAGCCATGACCAGCAGGAACCACCACTCCTCATAGAAGGGACGCTCGGCCAGCGCTGCGGAGAGTTCATGTTGTAGTTCTTATACTCGCCGCTGGATGGCAGCAGAGGCAAAGTAATGACAGTTGCCTCAAGTGAGTCTGTGTGTTGAGGTTGTGTGTGTCTCGGGTTGTCGTTGTGTACACCTGTGTGTGCGTGTAGTGTAGTTGTACCGGTGAGGGCAGCAGTGGGGGAGCTGGGTTGTCCGTAACCAAGACGGTTGAAGGCGATGACTCTGAACTCGTAATTGACCCCTGACCTCAGGCGCTCCAGCGGCACGGACACGGACCTGCTGGTGGGGGGGAGCAGCCTGATGAAGGGGTCCCACACGCCCTCGTCTGCAGACATGGAAACAACCGCCTTAATGAGAACCTTCGCCGACGTGCCACGAGTCACAGCCTACAGGAATCCACGGGTCACCTGACTGGCGAGACTCCACCACGTATCCACTCACGGGCGCCGAACCCGCGTCACCTTCTGACCAGTGGAGGGTCAGAGCTGAGGAGGTCTTGCTGAGGGAGACTTCTTTAGGAGAGCCTGGGGAGCCTGTGCACACACACATGTTACACACACACACGTTACACACACACACATGTTACACACACACTAAAATACAAGTTACAAATACACTCACGTTACACACACACGTAAGAAACACAATAAAATACAGGTTACACAGGTTACACTCGTAACACATACACTAACACACAGTTTACACACAATCAAACAGGTTACGCACACACACGTTACACGCAAACACACAAGTGACACACACAGGTAACACACACACAGGTTACACACACGCACACATACACTAACACACAGTTTACACACACTCACACAGGTTACGCACACACACGTTACACGCACACACACAAGTTACACACACAAACTCTCACACATAGGTTACACACACACACACAAGTTACACACACAAACTCTCACACATAGGTTACACACACACACAAAGGTAACACACAGGTTAAACACATGTAACACACAGGTTACGCACACACAGTCACACATAGACAGGTTCAAACACAGTCACACATTGGTAACACACTCTCGCACAGAGGTTATACACACACCCACACAGAGACACAAGCACAAACACACACATACAGTACATACAGGTTATACGCCCAATCATAGATGCATGCACAAACAGACACACACACACACAACATTAACACACGTACACAGTTTGCACACATTTACTTTTTAAACATATACACAAACAGACACACACACACTTACAGACACGCAAACAAACAGGCCTAAACACACGAACACACTCACAGAAAGACACACACACTCAGACTCACACAGACACACACACATATAAACACGTCTCCACTGTGGTTCTGGATCATGTTCTGGTTCTCGCCGCAAACACAATGTTTTTTCCTTTTTATTGATTCTTGAGTTCCTGAGCCAGAGTGGGATGTGATCCCTCCATAGACCCTCGGTCCTCTTGTGTTCGTACCTGTGACCGGCTGAGCGCTGATGTTGGCGAGCGTCGGGGGTCCGTGGGTGACCGTCAGTGCCTGGACGCTGAACATGTAGGTGGCTCCTCGGATCAGGTCTCGGACCTTCAGCCAGCGCTGCCAGGCGCCCGCCACGTCCACCGTCACCACCTTGCTGACGCCTGTGATCGGACGGCATCGTGAGCATCATGGCCACCATGGCCTCTGACTCGAGCGGGTCTGACCTTGCACCGGAGCGGTCGGCTGGTAGACCACCCTGTAGCCCTCCAGCTGTCCGTTGGTGGCGAGCGGCGCCCCCCACGACACGTTGACGCTCCCTCCGGTCATCTCTGAGAAGGACAGGAAGCTGGGCGGGCCGGGCGCTGAGGGGAGAAGAAGACGATGACGCTCTGCCACGTCGCCCGGGACGACGCCTCCTACCTGACGGCAGCGTCCTGGCTCCCCGGGGCTCGCTGGGCGGTCCGTCCCCGGCCGTGTTGAAGGCGGTCAGCGTGACCAGGTAGGACGTGTAGCTGCTGAGGTTGGTCAGGTGGACCCGGGTGTCCGGCACGAAGATGACCTTCACCTTCTCTGTGGCGTTCTGCTTGTTCTTCTGCCAGTAGTGCAGCTGCCGAGAAGAAGACATCGTCGTCAGCATAGAGCGATCCAGCTGTAGGGCTGTGGGCGGCCAGCAGGGGGCAGCACAGCTGTCAATCAGGGTGATCCACTTCATAATCTTGTCAGGGAGGATTAAAGGAATCAAATCATGCTGCTTTGATCAAAGCTTAAGTGATGACATCACTTCCTTAACAGGATTTATAGAGGGAAAGAGAAAAAGCTGACGGACTGATTCCTCCAGTAGTTGTATATCGTCTCTCTGCTGTAGCTCAGAGTCGGCGCCCCCTGCTGTCCTGGAGTCGACAGCTCAGATGTCATAAGACTTTGTCATCCCCACATGTCCTTGCAGTCTGATCAGGATGCAGCCGAGACATGTCTCCTCAAATATGATATTCTCTTCAGTCTCCAGCTCCCCTCGCAGCGATCGATGCGTCTCCGGACGGACAGATAACCTTGTGTTTGAAGAGACTCCGGAGTGATTGTGACACTCAGACCATTAGAGGGTATTGAGATCCTCCTGGATTTATACTCCGCACACACTCACAGGAACCCACCAGACTAAGAGTGTGTGTGTGTGTAAGAGTGTGTCACCTTGTATCCCTGGATGTGTCCGTTCTGGGTCTCGAGTGGGGGGGTGTCCCAGCTCACCTCCATGACGGAGGGAGACGCCGGCGAGACGGTGATGGACTGAGGAGCCACGGAGGGAGCTGCAGAGGACGAAGCAGTTAGAGAGAGAGTGTGTGTTCCTGTATATGTGCTTCGACCAATGGTTCTGTTGATTATTTTGTTAACTTATTTCATCCTATTACTGTGTACTGACACCACAAACATGTATGTTGTGTTTACTAAACTGGCAATCAAAGTTCAGATTCTGATATATATGTATGTCTATGTGTATGAGTGTGTACTTTTATCTGTGTGTGTACATGTGTGTAGGTTTAAAGGTGTGTGTAGTTGGGAACACACACCACCTCGCCTTTTAAAACAGGCCTCAGGCAGATGTTGCTCAAATGAGTCAATGTGAGCAACAGGAAATGGCGATATCACCCCGTTTCATCATCACCCCTCCAGCATCTCTCACCCCTTCCCACCCTCACCCCCCTCTCTCGTGGTGCAGCACATGTGGACTACTAAAGACCCACAAACACACTCTGGTTCAGCCATCAATGAGAGCCGTGTTGGGTGGAGTTCTGGGACGTACCCGCCTCGCCGACAGACACCTCTACTGGGCCGGAGGGCGGACTCTCCCCGACGATGTTGTAGCTCGTCATGACGATCTGATAGTGCTTGAACTTCTTCAGCTCTGTGGAGATGGACAACTTTGTGAGGATCTCGCGTCACAGGAGACGAACAAACGGGTCGTGACTCACGTGTGAGCTCGAAGTTGGTGAGCGTGGAGCTGCTGACCGTCTTGAAGTTGCTTCTTGCTTTAGAGGAGAAAACAGAGAGTGAGGCACACGGATCGCCGGAGAACATCTGGTCCACAGAAACTACCTGTGATGGCAGCAGCCGCTGACAGGTTCCTGCTCGACTGGACCTCTGAGACGTTGGTGGGGAGTTCTCTGTAGTAGAGGCGGTACCCGGTCAGAACTCCGTTCATGCTGCTGTCGCTGGGACGCTGGAAGAAACCAAACAGTTAGCACCGAGAGCCTCCTTTTAAGCTGACCTTAACTTTCACCTGTGAGTCATGACTCACAAATAGTACGACGTCAGGAAGAATCTGAAGAGCAACCCTTTAGCTCAGCACAGAGTCTCTGAACAACAAACTACTTCAGGGCCCGTAATAGTTGTAGTTGTCACTTCAGCTAAGTTAGCATTGAGGCTAAGTGAGTCCATCAGCAATGTGATCCGTTCAGCTAAGTTAGCATTGAGGCTAACTGAGTCCATAAGGATTGTGATCCGTTCAGCTAAGTTAGCATTGAGGCTAAGTGAGTCCATAAGGATTGTGATCTGTTCAGCTAAGATAGCATTGAGGCTAAGTGAGTCCATAAGGATTGTGATCTGTTCAGCTAAGATAGCATTGAGGCTAAGTGAGTCCATAAGGATTGTGATCTGTTCAGCTAAGTTAGCATTGAGGCTAAGTGAGTCCATAAGGATTGTGATCTGTTCAGCTAAGATAGCATTGAGGCTATATGAGTCCATAAGCAATGTGAGCACTTAGCTAAGTTATCACTTTAGCAATTTGAACACTTCAGCTAAGTAAGCATTTCGGGTATGTTAGCATTTAAGCTAAATGGGTGCTGCGGCTAATTTGGCCCTTCAGCTACGTGAGCATTTAGGCGAAGTTAGTATTTTGACTAAGTTAGGGCTTCACCAATGTGAGTGCTTCAGCTAAATAAGAACTTTGGTTAAGTTAGCACTTTAGCAATTTAAGCTTAGTTAGCACTTAAACTTGGTAAAACTTAAGTAAGATAAGCATTTCTGCTAAATATACACTTTAACTAAATTAGCACCTTATATAACGAAGGGCTTCAGCTACACAAGCACTAAAGCTAAATGAATACTTCGGCTAAGTTAGTGCTTCAGAAATGTGAGCACTTTAGGTAAGTTAGCACTTTAGATAAGTTAGCGCTTTAGCACTGTGAGTATTTATGCTAAATTAGCGCTTGCGCTCAGTTGCAATTGAGCTGTGTGAGCACACTCGCTATAGTAGAGCCTCAACTTTACCAGCACTCTGGTTAATATGTACTTGTGCTATGTTGCACAGACACACTAGTGAGTCTGATCCGAGGGTCTGAGAGCAGGATGTCGTTCTATCTGAAGAAAACAGGATCTCCGCGACAAACCTGGGGAGAGCTGACGATCAATGCTACTGAGTTATAGATGTTATTGAACAGAAAGCCGTCCAGTCTGAGTCGGACTCCTGCACCACGTGACCCCTGAGAGTCAGGCGGAAGGTTGGACCTCGGACAACGTCCTGCCGAGTCCACCGTCCACCGCTGCTTAACGAAGACTCTGCACTCGCACTCTGTCCGACCCCCCCGACCGGAACCTCAATAAATGATGACACACATATTCACACGGGTCTCAGAGCGAGTGATTATCGTACCTTCCACTGCACCAGGACTGATGTGGTGGTCGAGGGTTTGACCGCCACGATCTCCGGAGGCGCGTCGGGAACTGAGCGGACACAAATGAGTAAACAAACATCCGTGAACCAGACGGAGCGGCCGGACTCACCGTCCTGCAGCGTGGTCACCGCCTCCGTCTCTTTGCTCTGGACGCTGTCGCCGACGTCATTAGTGGCGTAAATGCGCAGCCTGTAGGAGGTGAAAGGTCGCAGCCTGCAGGGACAAGAGTGGTGCGGTGAGTCCGTGAGTGATCACACGACCACAGAGGTCCGACTATTCATGAGCCAGAGAGTGACAGGGTTCTGATTCCAGGCATACCCGGGAGTCCCATTATTATGTATCTCCTGGTGCACTGTGGACCACATGAAGAGACTGGTCTACTTCTGTAAGATTCCAGACATGAGAATTTTGGACGAAACATTTGCTTTCACGAAAGAAGACGAGGAAAAAGTGGCCGGGGACGAGGAATTAAAGCAAGTAGACCACAGGGACGGTGTGTGAATGTGTGTGTGGATGTGTGTGGGTGTGTGTGTGTGTGTGGATGTGGGCCCGAGGATATTTTGGTTCCAGACGGAGGTTCTTCACCTCGCCGAGCTACAGATAATGAGAGCTTCAGAGCAGATCTGTGCCTGAAAGTTTCCCCCAAGAACTTGGGTCGGTCGGCACAGAAATTCTGGTCTCACTCCAGACCCTACAGATCCGACTGAGTCAAGAACCGCAGCTCTTAATTATCTCAGTGACGTGCGGTTCATGGTTGGTGAGGCACCGACTCCTTTAGTGTCACATTACAAGTATATAAACACAAAAGGGGAACTTATTTAATTTGCTACTGGTTATTTCATATCTCATCAGCACCATTCACACACATATAAAGTTTAAGAAATTAATGATTTAATAAAATTCTAAACAAGTCTATATTGAATTGTTGTGAGATATTAGTCTACATCCTCCAGATCTATGACAGTATTCTATTGTGGATATATATTGATTTATAGCTTTATAAACCTCATCTTTGACATTGAAATAAGAGTCATAGCTGAAATAATATGTTTTAATTATCAATTTAAATGTTACGCATTCAAAATCTTTAACCTGCCATATTTAATGATCTGAGACCTTCTAATTGGCTGAAAATCTAAATTTGTTTTAAACAATCAATGGATATAGAAAAAATGAATGAACTAATCAATACTTAAAAAAGGATTAGCAAACATGTATTTAAACAGTATAGAGTATGGTCGTGATAGTAAAGGATTACAAGGAAGACGCTAACCGGTACAATGTTTATTATCATGAAAAGATAAATATTGAGTATTAAATGGGTCAATATGAGTGTGAGAAAAAAAATGCATATTTTTTTTAAGGACAAAATGCATTTTTTGAATATTCTTTTGTATTTTTCTTAGTCTAATCTCTTTTTTACACAATTGATATTAAGTCTTTCACAAGCTTCATAGGATTTATCCGCCACATTTCCTCCATGAACTAAGTGAGTAAAAGTTTTTTGTTTTTTTTAATAGATAATGTTGCACTTTATGAGATCAATAGCGGTGCTTGTGTGTGTTTGTCGCTGAAGCACGTAGTGTGTGTGTGTGGGAGGGGGGGGGGGGGGGTGTCATGGCCATGATAAATATCTTATTGACCTTTAACAGTACACGCTCAGGTCCCTGTGGTGTATAAATAACCTTGAAGTAGTTATTAAGAGGTGGATTCATTCAAACTTGCGTCACTGTAGGCCTTTGTATGAAATGCACTGACTTCGAACATATCAAGATTAGAGTCTAAATTAACAATTGGGCTTTATTAGCACTTTGGTTAGGTAAGCATTTCAGCAACATTTTTGCAACTGGGACTGAAGCTAAGGTAGCACTTAGCTTAGCAACCAGCCACCAATATTACTTTTTTTAAGTTAATAACTTTGAACAAATTGGCATTTAAAGGAAAAACATATTGGTTCTTTAGCTTTGAACTCTTCTTGCGTTACAGCCTACTCCCATCAGTGTGTGAAGTAGTGTCTTAGTGTGAAAGTACTATTTAGCTAAGGTTAGCACTGGGGCTACATCAGAGTCTCTAGAAACATAGGGGGGGAGCTGAATGCGAGACGGACGTACCCCTCGACAAGGTAAGACGTGTAGTTGTGCGGCACGTCAGAGGCGTGCGTCGCCCACGCTCCGTCAGGTAGCTGCCGCATCTGCAGGGTGAAGTACCGGAGGGGGGAGGAGCCAGAGCTGCCCGTCACCCAGTGGAGGTGGAGCCTTCGGGACTCCACCCCTTCTTGAGGAACCGATACTCTCCGGGGGGGCTGAGGACGTTCTGAGAAGAAGAAGAGAGGAACGCACCGTCAACTTCAACCGAACAAAAAATGATGGGTTACCCTCAAACACACACACACACACACACACACACTCACACTTTTGAGTTTCATTGAGACAAAGGGTGTGTGTGAGTGTTCAATTAAACAGATAAAAGAGCACAAACACACACACACACCTCAGTCCTCCTTATCAGCAGTAATTAAGTAGGATGTGAACCTCTCCACCTCCATTCACTGATACCATCAGCTGCTCCACAAAGATCATGTTTAGATTACAAACCCAGTGTAGCAACACAAAACCCTTTTCAGTATTTAAAGGACAAGGAGGACTAAGATATAAAGAGAGGGGGGCACAACATAAAGATGGAGGATGAATCAGGAGATTCTGAACCCTCTCAACTTCGTACTCATCCTCTCGACGGAGAAGTTGAACGGTCACGTTCAGACGCCTCAATAACAACATGCCGAGTCAGCAGCTCCTCTGGAGGACCCGGACCACCGAGATCTTTAATACGGGCTCTTTATTTCAACTCCGGCAGAGCGGCGCAGCTGCAAATGTCACCCCATGATGTGGAAACTAAAAAGGTCATGTTTTATCGTCTGCTAATATTTGAAGCTGCAAACGAGCCTGTGTGGTTCTTATGAACTCACGCGGTTCCTGTCCCGGCACCGAGTCCACCACAGCCTGTGAGACGCGAACCATATTGAACTGTTGTTTTTTTGGTAGCTCTGTTCCTTTATCACATCCCTCTTAGATTATCTTGTGTTCGCAAAAACTTCTTCTTCGCCACCCTCACTCTATTGTTCATTTTTTTGCAACCATCCTGAATCTGTAAAAAGAAGCGTGTCATGTTTTCAGTTTTCACAACCACTTCTTTTCCAGGTGCGTCAACCACGGTGACATCATTGTTGAGACGTCTGTTCTTCCAAACAAGTTTCCGGCCAGTGCAGAGGAGATCAATTATCAAGCAAATTAACTTCCTTATTACATCGTTGCCTATTTTCTTCACTCTAATTGAACTTTATCGTTGTCACAGAAACGCAATTAATCCCTCTTACGAGTGGCCTGGTGGTAAAGAAGAAGCGGTGACTCCGGGTTTTAATTGGACTCCACTTCAATTATGGACTTTTGTTCTCAAGTCAATTATTTCAAGCTCGATTAAAGACTCGACTCATAGGGAAGCTGAGACACGTCACCGGTTCTACTTTGAATTAATATCTTTCCAATTAGACTCTTTCAAATAACTCTAATTCAATAACTCTTCAGATTATGAAAGAACACTTGATGAATCCACAACGTTGAAACTTTCATCTGACGTACTTTGAGTTGGTCCAGACCACTAGAACGTACTTATTAGCCCCGCAGGGACTCCCGATTAGACCGAGGACCCGACCCACCTCTGCGCTCTGTGGTGACCACCACGGCTTCTTGCTCCTCGCCCCAGCCCACCGAAGTCCGAGCCGTCAGCCTGAACAGGTAGCTGTGCTCCGGTACGAGTCCCGTGACGGTGAACTGGCGTCCGTTAGAACCCACTTCCACCGTGGTCCAGCGCTGGGAGTCCCGCTGCTCCAGGCGGTACGAAATCTGGTACCCTGAAGGTAAAAGAAACGTCAAGATTCTGGATCAACGCAAGTGTGACATAACTCGAGATAAAAATTGCTGTTTCTCCTGGTAACCAATATCTTTTATCTTTGTGTAATTCAGTTATTAACCTGTGAGCAATAACTAGTAACTATTACTAATTACTTTCTAGTAGTATTATGTCTAAAACACACATAGACATGTAAATACACAACCATGTGTACACAAACTAAAGATACACCAATGCACTCACTCGCACTCAACTATCTAAATGCACTGGAAGAGAATAGTCAATATATTATGGGATGTTATTTTCTCACAGATAAGTGGGTCACAACAGCAATAACTACATCAACTGCACACCCGCACACACACACACACCATTGTGTGTGTGTGTGTTTCAAGTGATGAACCGCTGTGAAGTAGTTGTATGATGTTTCTGTACCCAGTATGATGCCGTTGGGTTTGGTGGGCGGCTGCCAGACCACCCGGACCGAGGAGAGCCGGACTTCAGGAAACAACACCCTCCCGGGTCGACCGGGGACTGAGGGAGGGGTGAGAGGGAGACAAGAGGGGGGTGAGAGGGAGACAAGAGAATCCATAAAACATGACGAGCAGCAGGAATCACAAAAGAACGACTCAACGGCCTGATGAGACGCAGAGACTGCAGTGCTCGCATCTTAATGTGAGGACACACACACACACACACACACACACACACACGCACACACACACAGACACACACACACAGACACACACACAGTGTATTTCATCTAAAGTGGCGACTCTAAAAGATGCAAAACTGAAAATGTAATTTTCTCTGAACCTCACACCGTGTCAGTCTTTGTTCCTGATAAAAGTACATGTTCCTCGCTGACAAGTGTGTGTGTGTGTGTGTGTGTGTGTGTGTGTGTGTGTGTGTGTGTGTGTGTGTGTGTGTGTGTGTGTGTGTGTGTGTGTGTGTGTTTGTCGGACAGGTTCATTATACTTGAAAATTGACTTGGCTGCTCTTGATTTTTTCTGAAATGAGAAAAACTTTTCAGTTGTGACGTCCGGGGTGTGTGTGTTCGACCATGTGTTTAAATGTTAACACGTTTGTGTGTCTGACCAAATGTGTGTAGGCGTGGTAAAGAGCAAGAATGTCCCGGCTTTATGTTTATTTGTACAAAGGTGTGAATGAGTGGCTGTGTGTGGTCGTGTGTATTTTTAAGACCCATTGTGCACAAATCTGTCTGCTTTTTTTCTTCCGTTTTGTGTTGGTGTGTTTGTAATTATCTAGTGAATCAATGCCGAGGCTTGTGTCTATCAAACTTATGGTAATGTGTGTGTGTGTTTATACTTGTTTGTGTAATTGAAGTGCCAAAATAAATGAGGGGAGTCAATTGACCAGCTAAGAATTGGGGCTCTTCATAGGGAGTTCAAGGGTTGTGATGTCAGGAGTGTGTTTACCATCCTCTTTGGTCCGAAGCAGAACCTGATGCCCGGGGGGGCCGTCCCCCAGACGGGTGTAAGCAAGGACCTGCATCACGTACTCTGTGTACTTCTGGAGTACCCCGAGGACCAGGGATACGCGGCCCTCCCCGACCACCACCTGCACACTAGGGGGCTCTTCAGAGTCCTTCTCAGAGTACAAGACCTAGACGGACGGGTGGGTCAGAACCTGAACTAGGAAGAGTTGTATGTGAGTCCAACCTTGTAGCCCAGGATGACTCCATTCTTCTTGTCCCGGGGCAGCAAGGACCACGTGAGCAGTATCTTAGTGGAGCTCAGTGCTTCAGCGGTCAAGTTGGTGGGAGACCCTGACGGAGCTGGAGGTCACACACACACACACTGTTAACCCACTTCTCTTTGACCTTTAGTGACCTGCACTTGCAAGGGGTCACTCACCGGCCTCAGCCGTGTGCGCAGCCACCATGTCGCTCCAGGGTCCGGGTCCAATTGCATTGAAGGCCTGGACCTGGGCCTGGTACTGGGTCCAGGGTTGCAGGTTCTCCACAGTGGCCTCAGTGGTCCCAGCGGCTCCCCCGACCTCGACTGTCCGCTCCTCACCCCCTCCTTCAGTCCTCCTCACCCGCAGACGGTACCCGAGTGAATCCGGACTGCTGTTGAACTCCGATTCTGGAAGAGGCTTCAAGACATCCCATAATTACTTCAGCGTTGCCAGGCGACAAGAGGACAAACTCTTTATATCGATTAGTTTATGTGGACTCGTCATGTTGAAGGGTGAGGAAATGAGGGAGACAATTAAAAAGGACAGAAAAGCAAAGAATAAAGAGAGTCTCAGAGTTTGGACTAGAACCACCAGGGTTGTTACCTTCCAGCTGAAGCACAGGCTGGTCTGAGCAGTGGACCTGAGGGAGAGGTCTGAGGGGGGCGTGTCAGGGGAGTCCTGCAGGGTCTGGATCAGTCTGGAGGGGGCGCTCAGGGGGCTGGAGCCCACAAGGTTCACCTGCTGCATCCGGAACCTGAGAAAAAGGAAACCATGTCATGTCTGGCTCGGACCTAACGGACCTTCGAGGGTTGGGGGTTTTTACCTGTAGCGAGTGAACGGGCTCAGGTTGGCGATCAGAACCTCGTCTACGTTGGAGCGGGCCTCCTCCTGGTACACCAGAGTCCAGTCTGAGGTGGTCTGATCGTCGTCCTTCAGCATCTGAGACCAGAGTGTCAGTTCACCAGAGCCCACACACACACACACTCACACACACACTCACCTGAGCCTCCACGATCCACCTGGAGACGGCCGTCTTCCCGTCAGAACCGGGTCTGAACTTGAGCGTGGCGGTCCGTGGGCTGATGTTGGAGATGACCAGGTTGGACGGAGCTCCGGGAAGTTCTGTGGACACGTTTGAGTTACTTGAATAATCAACACCTACAATGCACTAGAAGTGTCGTTGCCATGGCTACAGTTGGTTGTTGTTACTAATTCTCTGAGGAACAATTGGAATCTCCGTCACACGGAAAAAAACAAAAACTCGTTCAGATCGATGGAGTCTAATGAGAGAAATAGTTGGAAGAACGCTCACGATGAAGCAACAATGTTGGAAGACATCCTTCATGGGTCTGCCCTGTGGCTTCCTCCTGATGATATGAGCTACCACAATACATCCCGGATACATTTCTACATGATCTTATATTAGGTTTTACCTCATGACGAGCACATCGATACAACCAAAGACCCGCATCTGTCCCCCGGCTTTGGAGGAAGAGCTCTGTCGCTTCACTTTAATTTCTTTTAGTCAGAGTTGTCGGAGCCAAACGTGTAATAAAGATGGCATCTTGATGAGATCCGGACGATAGGAGCCGTAGGTGGTCGTCATGGCGACCGCTGCCGTCATCATTAAACTCTGACGGTAAGAACGAGCTATTTATTCGTGTTTTGGTGCGGAATCAATCGCGGCCGCGGTGACGACACGTCGCCACCAAAACCAAACACTTCACATCACAACTCGGCTCTTTCTCACGGCAGAAGCAATTTAGCGGCGGCAGAACTCTCCCTGACAGCAGTGGGATTGAAATGGAATTGTGCTCGGCGGCGTCAGCGGCAAAACAACGGGAGAAGGTAGAAGCAGATGCGACTCCAACTTGATTGTTTCTGTCAAATGTCAAAAACTGTCACACAACAAACTCTTTGCGAATCTCACGGGCTCTTCGCCAACACGCTCGTCGAACTTCTGCACGACTTCACACACGGTGACTGTCGTGAGCCGGAATTTGAAGAAAGAACTAAAAAATCTGAGAAACCAAATTAAAAAAAAGGCTGTTGTTTTATACACGCAATAAAGAACTGAAAGAAAAAGATTATAAGGCACTCTTTTGGGGATAAAATAAAGCAAGAGTCGCATTGTGTCGTCAAATTGTATCAGCGTGTGTGCTTATATAATGGCACAGTGTATTTTTATGCGTATGTGTGTGTTCATTTATGTGATCATGTGCGTATTTTTTGTGTTCATGTGCACACAGGCATGTGTATTTTATACACAAAGACACGTGTGTAAGTGTGTGCCCCTGAAATAACATTTTTTATGTAATTATTAGTTTGTTGTGTAAATATTATCCATAAATAGATATAATTACATAACAAAAAATATATCATCTTGCACATAAAGTGATGTGTGTTTGTGTGTGTGTGTGTGTAGAAGGACCACGTCTGAGCTGCGATCATTACTCCAGCTGATGATGTGCGAGTGTGGCAGTGGAGGGAATGAGACGCCATCGAAGACAATCAAAGAGCAGCAAGTGCTCGGACGTGGACTTTGTGCTGCAGCTCGACGAACAGCAGGGTTCAACTCGTCTGATGACTTATTGATGAAATCGAGCAGAAACAGATGGAAACAGACGGCGTGAGATCCAGAAGCCGCTCACTAATTCATGAAAGCAAAAAGTGAAGGAGAGTGAGGACGAGCGTGAATATTAGACGAGCAGAACCGTCCTTTAGTTATTCATGTATTCACCAAGTCCAGGGAACTCCCTCATTATTCCCATTCGCTCAACAGAACGCTTGTGTGGTGACACAGCACAAGTCATATGGGAACGTTTGACTGTCCATAACAGAGAGTTCTGAAAGTGTGTGTTCTTTATGAGGATTCTAAGAGTGTGTGTGTGTTCTTAGTGAGGGTTCTAAAAGTGTGTGTTCTTTATAAGGGTTCTAAGAGTGTGTGCTCTTTATGAAGGTTCTAAGAGTGTGTGTTCTTTATAAGGGTTCTAAAAGAGTGTGTTCTTTATGAGGATTGTAAGAGTGTGTGTGTGTGTTCTTAGTGAGGGTTCTAAAAGTGTGTGTGTTCTTTATAAGGGTTCTAAAAGTGTGTGTTCTTTATGATGTGTCTAAGAGTGTGTGTGTGTTCTTATAGAGGGTTCTTAAAGTGTGTGTTCTTTATAAGGGTTCTAAAAGTGTGTGTTCTTTATGAGGTTTATAAAAGAGTGTGTTCTTTATGAAGGTTCTAGAAAAGAGAGGTAAGTAAGTAAGTAAGTAAGTAATTTTTATTTGTATAGCGCTTTTCCAGACCAGGTTCACAAAGCGCATAAACAATCAAAACAATATTCAATAAAGTATATATTTTAAAAGGTCAAGATAAAACTGAGAACACAACAGGAGTTCCAGAAAATCAAGGAAAAGCCTGAACAAATAAAAACGTCTTAAGATGTTTCTTAAAGGAGTCAGTAGACTCCATCAAGCGCAAAGAGAGAGGAAGATTGGAGGGTTCTAAAAGTGTGTGTTCTTTATGAGGGTTCTAGAAAACAGTGTGATCTTTATGAGGGTTCTAGAAAAGAGAGTGATCTTTATAAGGGTTCTAAAAGTGTGTGTTCCTAATGAGGGTTCTAAGAGTGTGTGTGTTTTTTTATGAGGGTTCTATAAAAAAGAGTGTGATCTTTATAAGGGTTCTAAAAGCATGTGTTCTTAATGAGGGATCTAAGAGTGTGTGTCTTCTTTATGAGGTTAATAAAAGAGTGTGTTCTTTATGAGGGTTCTGAAAGTGTGTTTTCTTTATGAGGGTTCTAGAAAAGACTGTGATCTTTATGACGGTTCAAAAAGTGTTATGTTCTCTATGAGGGTTCTAAGACTGTGTGTTTTATTTAAGAGGGTTCTAAAAGAGTGTGATCTTTATGAGGGTTCTAAAAGAGTGTGTAATTTATGAGGTTTCTAAAAGAGTGTGTAATTTATGAGAGTTCTTATAGTGTGTGTGTTCTTTATGAGAGGTCTATAAGTGTGTTCTTTATGAGGGTTCTAAAAGTGTTTGTTCTTTATAAGGTAAGGTAAAGTAAGGTAAAACTTTATTGGGTTCTAAAGGTGTGTGTGTTCTTTATAAGATGTCTAAAAGTGTGTGTTCTTTATGAGGGTTCTAAAGGGTTCAAAAACTGAGTGTCCTCTATAAGGGGTTCTACAAGTATGTGTGTTCTTTATAAGAGGTATAAAAGTGTGTGTCCTCTACTAGGGTTCAACGTGTGTGTGTTTTCTTTGACGGTTCTAGCTTTTGAAGGAACGTTACCTGGCGGAACACCTGTTGCTACTGACGACGACGAGACCACGCCTCTTCCTGCTGCCGTGAGCGCCGCCACCTGGACGTTGTACATGGTGGTGGAATTGAGTCCAGTCAGCTGGTACCGCTGCGTGGAGTTGGCCAGAGGACGTTCCTGCCGGCTGGATTCTTCACCAGAAACATCCCACCACAACATGTAGCCTGCAGACACACACGAACACACACACTAGAGCACCTGAAGAGCAACAGCATAAGAACAGTGCAGCAGAAGGTAACTGCTGTTAAAAACAAGACTGTCGCTTCAGATCTTCACACTCATGCATCACACTCCTCCACCTCAGACCAGTGTGTGTGTGTGCGTGTGTGTGAGTGAATCCCTGGAGAGCGTGAACACACTCCCTCATCAGTCTCTCTGCTCACCAGGTGCAGGTGGAAGACAGGTGAGGAGTAAATGTACAAGGTGACCGTGATTAAATAAGTGCGGTGCAGCCTGTAGGGACCAAATCGATGTGTGGGACAATTTCAACACACCCACACCGAGCACACACACACATGCACACGCAGCAGATAACATCGCTCTCTGGATGAGTTTCTAGTTCAATCGCAGAGTGGCAAAAACACAAGAGCACATGCAACATAAACTGAGGATGTGTGTGTCAGGTGTGTGTTTAAATTACGTTTGTGTGAGACAGAAACGTACACATTAAAACCCTTTAGAGATGGTGAGTCTGGAGCGATGAATCAGAGTTCAAACAATGGTTACATTTATTGTTCTCTATCTTCTCAAAAGGATCTAAAAATATGCATCCTCATTAAAGGTTCTAAAAGTATGTGTTCTTGATAAGGTTCTAAAAGTTTGTGCCCTCATTGAAGGTTCTCAAAGTATGTGTCCTCATTGAAGGCTCTAAAAGTGTGTGTCTTCGATTAAGGTTCTAAAAGTGTGTGTCTTTGATTAAGGTTCTAAAAGTAAGAGTCCTCATTGAAAGTTCTAAAAGTAAGTGTCCTCATTGAAGGTTCTAAAAGTATGTGTCCTCATTGAAGTTTCTAAAAGTATGTGTCCTCGTTGAAGGTTCTAAAAGTACATGTCCTCATTGAAGGCTCTAAAAGTTTGTGTCCTCATTGAAGGTACTAAAAGTATGTGTCCTCGTTGAAGGTTCTAAAAGTTTGTGTCCTTGTTAAAGCTTCTAAAAGTATGTGTCCTTGTTGAAGCTTCTAAAAGTATGTATCCTCATTGAAGGTTCTAAAAGTACGTGTCCTCATTAAAGGCTCTAAAAGTGTGTGTCCTCGATTAAGGTTCTAAAAGTATGTGTCCTTGATTAAGGTTCCTAAAGTTTGTGCCCTCATTGAAGGTTCTAAAAGTATGTGTCCTCATTGAAGGTTCTAAAAGTATGTGTCCTCATTGAAGGTTCTAAAAGTATGTGTCCTCATTAAAGGTTCTAAAAGTATGTATCCTCATTGAAGGTTCTTAAAGTAAGTGTAAGTAAGTAAGTAAGTAAGTAAGTAATTTTTATTTGTATAGCGCTTTTCCAGACCAGGGTCACAAGTTGTCTTCGTTGAAGGTTCTAAAATGTTGTGTCCTTGTTAAAGCTTCTAAAAGTATGTGTACTTGTTGAAGCTTCTAAAAGTATGTATCCTCATTGAAGGTTCTAAAAGTAAGTTTCCTGGTTAAAGGTTCCAAGAATGTGTCCTCATTGAAGGTTCTAAAAGTATGTTTCCTTGTTAAAGGTTCCAAGAATATGTGTCCTCATTAAAGGCTCTAAAAGTTTGTGTCCTCGATTAAGGTTCTAAAAGTATGTGTCCTCATTGAAGGTTCTAAAAGTATGTGTCCTCATTAAAGGCTCTAAAAGTTTGTGTCCTCGATTAAGGTTCTAAAAGTATGTGTCCTCATTGAAGGTTCTAAAAGTAAGTGTCCTCATTGAAGGTTCTAAAAGTACATGTCCTCGTTGAAGGTTCTAAAAGTATGTGTCCTCATTGAAGGCTCTAAAAGTGTGTGTCCTCATTGAAGGTTCTAAAAGAAAGTGTCCTCATTGAAGGTTCTAAAAGTGTGTGTCCTCGTTGAAGGTTCTAAAAGTATGTGTTCAGTCAGAAGGTTATAAAAGTATGTGTCCTCATTGAAGGTTCTAAAAGTATGTTTCCATGTCGAAGGTTCCAAAAGTATGCGTCCTCATCGAAGGTTCTAAAATTATGTGTCCTTTTTAAGGTTCTAAAAGTATGTGTCCTCATTGAAGGTTCTAAAAGTGTGTGTCCTCATTGAAGATTATAAAAGTTTGCTTCATCATTGATGGTTTTAAAAGTATCTTCTCGTTGATGGTTCTAAAAGCGCTGTACTGTATCTAAACAATTGTTTGCGTGACCCCGGAGAACCCAGTCTTACAATAAACACAAGAACGCAATACAAACACGAGCGACATCTTTCCCACCAGTGATGATGCCGTTCTTGTCTTCAGGCTCCGACCAGCTGACTCTGATCGACGTGTCCAGGACTTCAGTGAAGCTCAGATCGCCGACTGGACCAGGTACTGAGGACACACACACACACACACACACACACACACACACACACATACAGTCAAAGTCAGGACAGTAACAGGTATAATCTCTCCATCAGTGATAAGGTGAAGGTGAGGACACATGCGAGGCTACATGTTGGAAACATCAATCGTGTGTGTGTGTGTGTGTGTGTGTGTGTGTGTGAGAGGCTGCCCTTATTTTTTGCTGTCAGCACACAGACATTTCTGTTTTACACAACCAATTACATGCTTTTTTCAACCCCACACTCCCCAAACCTTAATTACATCTGCATGGCACACACACACACACACACACACACACACACACACACACACACACACACACACACACACACACACCTGTCGCCCCACATCTCATTCATGGTTCTCTAACCCTTCCGCCCCTGCAGAGTGATTAAGCTATTCATCTGAGACATTCAATAGCACGAACACACACAAAAATACACACAGCGGGGAGCAGAAATTACACACACAGTTAACCCTGCAACACTCTCAGAAACCAATCAATTTCTGTACATGTGTGTGTGTGTGTTGTGTGTATGTGTGTGTGTGTAATATCTTTCTCAATAATTGCAGGTTGATCATAATTGCTGGTCTCGCCTGCAGACTGGTGTGATTATCCGTGGCAGCTATTGTGTTGATCCAAGCTTGTGTGTAAACCCTTGCCCTGTGACAAACACAATCATTTCCATCACAGAAGCCCTGCAGAGGAAAATGTAGCAGTGTGTGCGTGTGTGTGTCAGAATGTCCCTCATATTCACACATCTGTGGAAAAACATCAGGATAGAATCGGGGACTGTTTTTCTCCATAAATGTGCGAGACCATATGCAATTAAGAGTGTGTTATCAATAACAGGGTGTGTGTGTTTTTTTAAAAATGTAAATTGCTGACCATCCTGATGTGTCTGCAGCAGGGTGGGGGCGCTCCTGGGTCCGTCTCCCGGTGTGGTGAAGCAGAGGGTGGAGGTGAAGTACCAGCTGAATTTGCTGAGTCCCCCGACCAGTCCGCTGTGCCTCAGACTCGGGTAGTCGGGCGTGATGGTCACCACGATGACGTCGTTGGGCCGTTGCTCGGGCCACACCAGCAGCTGGAGGTCACAGGAGGAAGGGGGTCAACCATCATCTCAAGCTCAAGCTCAAGGGTCACATGCCTCCATGTCATAGCATGAGGGGGAACACACACACACACACAGCAACACACTTGAACACAGCACTACACAGTGAAGTGTAATTCTGGACCAGCCTCAGCGATGGTCTCACACACTTGAGCGGGCGGTTCTGATGGGCCCGTGGCGGTCGCCTCCGCCTGTCACGGCAAGATAAGAGTCTACGTTTATCAGTCGGCGTGAATAAGTGCCGATCCTGCACTTTCTCTATCTGATCCAAACCAAATTAAAGGCAAGATGAGCTCTACTGTTGCCATGGAAACACTTTTTTTGTCAAAACCAGGTGACCCGAATGTCCAGTTTGACCCGCAGGTTTGTTTAAAGAGAACAGAAGTTTTAATATTTATTAAACTGTATCTCTCAACACACACACATGTACACAGATATAGACACACACATTTGTACAAACACACAGACTGATACACACAGATGCAGAAACACAAGCGCACAAATACAAAAAAGTACAAGTAGACACACACACAGACTCATGCATGTAGTCTCATTCACACGATATAGACGCAGATACGCGCACATGCACAGACACAAACTTGCATGCACACAGAGATACACACACAGACATACAGACAAAAAATCCACACACTAACTGTCACATGGTCACCACAGACAGGATCAATATTTTCTGACTAATAGCAAATGTTTTAAAGGGTCTCTGCATTGTGTTGTGTTACACACATGTACCTTGTAGCCCTGGTTGATGCCGTTGATGAACTGCTGAGGGGGGGGATTCCAGGTGAAGCGGATAGTGGTGGAGTTGACTGCAATGACCTCCACTTCCTGAGGGGGCGCTGTGGGAACTGAACACAAGCATAAGTCATTCTCTTCCACCCACCAAAAAACAGATTTGAAAGAATTCCAACAACAATATCCGGATCCTGCTCTGATGTGAACAAAAACCCTTATTCTAATGTAAGCCACTCGAGAGGAAACGCGGCTCCACGAATACACAACATGGAGCTGCTTGAGCCCCTAAAGTGGGACAGTTAAGACTGTTGTCAAAACACTCTTCAATCGCTTCAGTCCAGATGGAGTCGCTCTGTTTTGAGCGCTCACAGGGAACGCTTGCAAACTTTCTACAACTTCCTAAAACTTCCCACAACTGGATCCAGTTGCATATGTGAGCAGTTTGTTCTGGAGGGAGTAGAGACCCAAAACCTTTAAAGCATCAGAGGATCTTGAAGGAGTCTGTTGTCAACAACAACGCGGTAAAGACAAGAACTACAACAACACCAATCTCATAGCCAGAGCTAAAGTTGTGTATTTTGTAATTTGTAAGTCAGTAAATAATTTATATTTATAGAGCGCTCTTTCAGACCAGGGTCACAAAGCACTTATACAATCAAAACAATACTAAATAAAATATATACTAAAAGGTCAAGACACCACAAGACGAAAAACGAAACACAGGAGTCTCAGAAAATCAAGGAAAAACCTGAACGAATAGAAACGTCTTAAGATGTTTCTTAAAGGAGTCAGTAGATCCATCAAACACAGAGGGAGAGGAAGATCGTTTCAAAGCTTAGGAGCAACTGCCTGGTCCGTAAGAATGTGCGAGGAACCATCAGTAGATTCTGATCCACAGACCTCAGAGCCCGAGTTGGGGTGTAAGGCTGGATCAGATCACTGATGGAAGGTCTGAACATGAATAGATCTGAAAGTAAGAACCAGAATTTTAAATTTTATCCTGAAAGAAACTGGCAGCCAGTAAAGAATTTTAAGGATCTGAGAAATGTGAGTTCTTCTACTAGAGCTGGTCAGAATTCTCGCTGCAGAGTTCTGAATCAACTGCAGGCGAGACAGCTCCTTCTTGTTAAGACATGATAACAAACAATCATCAGTGCGAGTCATTACATTTGGAAATGACAGCAAAAATGTTTGAGCTACATTAAATCAAATCTTCGAAGTAGATTTTATGAGATACATCTGAGAAAAAATGCTCTCACCAAATTAGCTTTGAAGAAACTGAAAATGCTGTGTGCCAATATCTGATGCTAACATGATGATATGACGCTAAGAAGCAATTATCTTAATGTCAACAGACTGTGAGGCCAACTAAAAATTATGAAAAAAAATAAAAGGCTGAAATGTGATGCTAACAAGATATGTATTTAATGTTAACAGGTTAATACGAAATGTTAATTGGCTGAAATATGATACTTACAGGCTAATATGTGAAGTTTACAAGCTAATATCAGGTGTTAAAAGGTTGTAATCTGATGATTAAATGCTAGTATTTGGTGCTAAAAGTCTTTAATTTGATGCTAAAAGGCTTTTATTTTATGCTAGAAAGGTTTTATTTGATGCTTATAGGCTTGTTTATGTTTAAAGGCTAGTATTTGATGCCAACAAGTTTTTATTTGATGCTAACAGGGTTTTTTTTATGTTTAAAGGCTAGTATTTGATGCCAACAAGCTTTTATTTGATGCTAACAGGCTTTTATTTGACGTTTACAGGCTAATACAGGTTTGTGAACAGTTTCCCTCAAACTTGAGTTTTTCTGTATATGGGTTGATATGAAACCACAAAGCTAATCTCAGCGCACAGCCATTTGGAGTGAGAGGGACCCTGAAAGTACTCCAGTCTTCAGAACAGAACACCACATGGAGAGTCTTCAGTTCCAGAAAAGAAAGAACATACAAGCTCAAGTGTCCTTGTTGTGGGGCCGTTTGAGACACACTTGGAGAACAACTACACCCTCAGTTGCAGCAGCAGCTCAGATGATGAAGACACAACAGACGCACATATCTTCATAGGAGCGGGTCATGATTATCTGGGGATTTCATTCACAGATGCATGATGGGAACTCTTCTTAAGTCGTCTAACGAGGGGAGGAAGAGGAGAGAACGATGAAAAGACATGAATTAGTTCTAATGACGGTCTCCTCCACCTCCTGCTGCTCCACCCGTCTCTGTGGATCAGAACTGTGGATGAAAGGCTCGTCTGATCCTTTGGGGACCAAACCAGAACCAGTGCCTTCAGTGGGGAAGCCGCCGAGCCGGACTCTATAAACCTCAGCGCCCTTGTTCACTTCAACACTGAGATTTTATCGCGGATATAAACTACGAAGAGTAAAAGGTTTAATTTATTTATCGGTTTTCCTCCGGGTTTATGTGAAGGTGCAACACAAGAGCAATTTAGAGATAAATCTGCACTTTTATTGAGCTGAGAGCCGCACGCATCGCAAACACAGACTTCTTATTCACTTCACATATGCACTCTGTGTGTGTTCATGCATGTGTCACTGTTCATACATGTGCCTATGTATGTCTGTGTTCATGCATGTATCCGTGTGTGGCTTTGCATGTCTCAGTTAGTGTATGTGCATGTGTCGATGTGTGTATCTGTGTTTGTGTATGTGCACGTGTGTGTCTCTGTGTGTATCTGTGTGTGTCTTTGTATGACCGTGTCCTTGTGTCTGTGTATCTGCTTGTGTAGGTGTGTATGCAAGTGTGTGTGCCTCCTCACCTCCCTGCAGTGTGTACTCTGCCACTGGGCTGCTGAAAACCCCAAGGCCGGCGCCGGTGAAGGCGGCCACCTGGATCTGGTACTGGGTCCAGATGATCAGATCTTTCAGGAGACAGTAGTTGGTCTCTGGGCTGCTGATGTTCTTCTCCTGGTACTCCCCAGGTAGACCTGCCAAACGGTACCTGCACGCAAGCATTTGTCAGTATACAAAAAAATGCTAACTTGTGCCGTTAGCATGCTAGCAAGTGCTGCTCACTAGACCCGCAGTTAAAATGCTAAATTCTTCTTTTTAATGTCAAATACGGTTACGTAAGGCTAACATCATGTACTAAACCAACATGATGGTGTATGGTGCGAGAGTATTTCACGTGTACCTGAGAAGGTAACCCCGCAGCACGCCGTTGAGCTGCTGTTCTGGCGGCGGCTGCCACTGGACCATGATGGACTGGTTGGTTCTGCCGCTGGCCACGATGTTTTTAGGCGGAGCACTCGGAGCCTCCTCCCTCAGCATCAGCCTGCAAGGACGCCACAGCGTCAGTCAGTAAGAGGAGCTGATCCCCATCCCTTGCTGACCACGTGACATCCACGTATGAATGAACGCTGAGGTCCGACAGCGAGAGATGCTCGCCGACTGGAAAGTGTTGCGTCTCGCACAATCACACCTACACACACACTGTTGGGGGCAACAACGCCGCCAAGGATGTTGAGTGACACACTTTTCTCTCCCTGACGACGTCTTCAGAAGATGTGTGGAAGCAAAAAGTGTGAGCCGGCTGGTGGGAATTAAAAGCGAGGATCTGCTGTAATGCTGCTGGTTTCAAGTCACACACAAACACGAGTGTGTATCGCACTGCTACGTCTGCGAGGGACTCCCAGTGCACTGTATGAGCAGCAGGAGAGGAATTGCACCACAGATGTGGTTGGATTAGAGCCGTTTCAAATGTAGGGAAGTTCCCGAGGCAAGAAGCTGGCGAGGTGGGAGGCGGCAGGTGCGGATCCCTGGTTTGATCCACAACACCTGTTAACGCGGATCCACCAGAGAGACGGGAACAGACAGGTTGAGACCGTGGGACTCACACTTGGAAACAGGAGCCAGTTTGAATTTGTCGTAGGAGTCGGATCTCATCCTGAACTTGTGAAATGCTCGTCCTCGCATTCACACGCTCACACAAGATCCTAAGAAGCTCTGATGCTAACATGCTTTTATTTTATGTCGACAGGCTAACATCTTATGCCACCTGCTAACATAATAACAGCCGAATAAAGGCTAATAAGGAATGTTAACAGGCTAATTTTTGATGTTAACAAGCTAATATCAGATAAAAGGCTGAAATATGTTGCTAACAAGCAAATATTTGATGCTAGAAAGCGATAATTTGACGTTAACCGGCTAATATGGACTATTAATAGGATGAAATATCAAACAAACAGGCTAATATTTGACCTTTACAGGCTAATATCAAATGTTAAAAGGCTGAAATCTGATGCTTACAGGATATTATTTGATGCCAATAGGCTTTTATTTGATGTAAACAGGCTTTTAATTGATGCTAACAGGGTCTTATTTGATGCTAACAGGGTCTTATTTGATGCTGACAGGCGTTTATTTGATGCTTACAGGCTATTATTTGATGCTAACAGGCCTTTATTTGATGTAAACACGCTTTTATTTGATGCTAACAGGGTCTTATTTGATGCTAAAAAGGTCTTATTTGATGCTAACAGGCTATTATTTGATGCTTACAGGCTATTATTTGATGCTTACAGGCTATTATTTGATGCTAACAGGCCATTATTTAATGCTAACAGGCCATTATTTGATGCTTACAGGCTATTATTTGATGCTTACAGGCTATTATTTGATGCTAACAGGCCATTATTTAATGGTCACAGGCCATTATTTGGTGCTGACAGGCTTTTATTTGATGCTTACGGGCTATTATTTGATGCTAACAGGATATTAGTTGATGCTAATAGGCCATTATTTGATGCTTACAGGCTATTATTTAATGCTAACAGGTCTTTATTTGATGCTAACAGGCTTTTATTAACAGGCTATTAGGTTTGACACAGGATGCTAAAAAGATAGTACAGATGCTCGAAAGTTGATCTCAATGGTTGATGCAGATGCTAACAGGCTGATGTGAACAAGCTAATATTTGATGCTATTCCAAACAAGCTAAAACATATGCTCAAAGGTTAATAACTGATGCCAATGGCTGAAATAGATAATAAGAAAAAAAGCTGATGCCAACAAGCGATTAGTTGATGGTTGATGATAGTTGAATGATGATTAAAAGTAGTTACCAGACCGGAGCGCAAGGCAGATTTTTATCGCTTCATTTCGGTTTGTACTTTTATATCAATTTGAAAAACAAAGATTCATCAAGTATTTAAAAAGACACTTCAGAAACTGTACATCAAAGTACAAACTCCAGCATTGTTTAAAAAGTACCTCTTTGTCATCACAAGATTAGAATAAACGTTAATATATAAGCTTATATGAATGTGATGCCAATAAATATCAGACAAACTTGTTTTTCAGTGATTATCTGTGTGATGGTTGATGTGGAGCATCAAAGATCGTAGGTACACACACACACACACACACACACACACGCACACACACACACAATCCTGTTGTGCTCACATTGTCATGCAAATGGTTGCAAATGGTTGCACTGAAATAATGCGTGATTTACATGGACTTGAGACGCCATGGCGAGAGTGTGTGTGTGCTTGTGGATGTGAATGACCGCTTTTGTTTGTTGCTGTTGAGGTGTTTTGGTGTGTTTGTCTGTGTGTGAGCATGTGTGTGTGTCTGTAACTTGCGAGAAAAGCTGCAGCTTAGTCGAGGATCACATATACTTGAAATTTCCAGCCGGGTTCACTAATGGTCCTCTTATTCACCCAAGACCCATTAGTGTGTGTTTGTCTGCGTGTGTGTGTAGCACCTGGTGTGTGTGTGTGAAGGTAGATCGCCTGATAGAAGTAAGAAGTGCAGAAGTTAAACCACTGGTGTGTGGCGCACATCTGCAAGTGCAGCTAACATTTCACACTTGCAGGTTGGTGGACACACACACAGACACACACTCACCCACACACACTGTGTGAACCAATGAACTATATGCAGTTACAAAGATGTCCTAGCATGTTAGCGCACGGTACAAAAACCTGCTGCAGGTCTATTGAGCAATGCTAACATAAGATATTTTATTCCTAATATGTTTTGCTAGCTATATGACAGAGCTAACATGCTATATCCTGCTCACTAATGTAAATATCATTATAATGTAGTGAGATGCCAACATGTTATGCTTACATGCTAACATATGGTTCTAGCTAAATGGTGGAGCTAACATGCTACATTCTGCTACTTAATGTGAAGTATACTGTAAGTATGTTAGGCTCACAACATGCTTGTGTACTGAGATGCTAACATGTTATGTTTACATGCTAACACGTGGTTATAGCTAAATGATGGACCTTACATGCTACATTCTGCTTTTAATGTAATGCTTGTTATGTGGAGCTAACAAAATGATATACTGAGATGCTAACATGTTATGTTTACATGCTAACACATGATTATAGCTAAATGATGGACCTTACATACTAAATTCTCCTTTTAATTTAAAATATTGTTATGTGGCGCTAACAACATGATGTACTGAGATGCTAACATGTTATGTTTACATGCTAACACATGATTGTAGCTAAATGATGGACCTTACATGCTAAATTCTCCTTTTAATTTAAAATATTGTTATGTGGCGCTAACAACATGATGTACTGAGATGCTAACATGTTATGTTTACATGCTAACACGTGGTTATAGCTAAATGATGGCCCTTACATGATAAATTCTGCTTTTAATATCAAATATTGTTATGTGGTGCTAACAACATGATGTACTGAGATGCTAACATGTTATGTTGACATGCTAACATGTGTTGCCAGTGACATAGGCTCTGCATCTGTTTCTACATTTTTAAAGTCTGACGTAAACGTCTTTGTGATACAGTTATATTTCTAGACAACGTAGCAAATGAAACTATCATTTAATAGATCACACGTCCTAACTATATTAAAGCGTAAATGCTTTAACTAATGTGTCACCTTAATGGAACTCTAATGTTTCTTGAGCGTTATTGTGTCGATCACCACGAGCAACGCAAACACCAGCACACAAAATGAAAGCCGAAATAAAAGTCAGTCTTCAATTAAAGTTGTTTTGTTTGTTTGCCGCTACTGAGATGTTTTATTAGCGTAGAGAGGGCTCACGTCGACACTGAGGCTCTAAATCATTAAAACTAAGACGCCGTCACGGAGGATAAATGTGGACGCTGGACTTCAGAAGGCTCCACGGCGCTCTCAGGTCTCCTGCTGCCGACGCGCTTGTTGTTGTCGCAGAGTAATTACAGGTGAGGCAGGAGCGATCGGGCTGAACCGAGGCGCCTGAGTGCGGCGGCGACTGGTTAGAGGAGGATTAGAGCTTTCACTACAGACATGGATCGATGATGGAGGAGCTGATTACTGACGCCGGAGGAATCAACAGTTGTTTGTGTGTCTTGTCATCAGTTAATATTATAATAAACATGTCACGAATCACCCTGATGTCGGATTAAGTTAATCTGCTTGTCTCACTGTGTGTGTTTCTTAACGCGCTTGTCTCAGTGTGTATCTGTTTCTATGAGTGTTTGTTTAATGTGTGTGTGTGTCTCTCTCTGCGTGTGTATGATACCATTTGGGTGTGTGTGTTTCTCTGTGTGGGTTTGTTTTTATTTGTATGTGTTTTTATGTGCGCTTGTCTCACTGTGTGTTTCTTACTGGGCTTGTCTCAGTGTGTATCTGTTTCTATGAGTGTTTGTTTAATGTGTGTGTTTTTATGTGTGCTTGTCTCACTGTGTGTGTTTCTCAGTGCGCTTGTCTCGGTGTGTATTTGTTTCTATGATTGTTTTTTAATGTGTGTGTTTCTATGTCCGGGTCTCAGTGTGTCTGCTTTTTTACTTTGCGTGTGTCTCCGTATTTGTGTGTTTCTATGTATTCTTGTCTGTTTTGTGTGATGTCCCTTTTTGTTTGTGTGTGTCTAGATGTGTATTTTGTTTAGTTTTTTTAGGTGAGTGTGTGTCTGTGTGTGAATGTGTCTTGAATGACAACTTGTTGCTCACTTCTTAAAGTGTTTGAACTTCCAGCAGGAAGTCATCGTTCGAGTGTCGGTTCTTGACATCTGTGACTTTGTGCGGGTCTGGATCAGTTGCAGTGGACCCGTGTGTGCGTTCGTGTGTGAAGACGTGTCCATCTGGTCTGGTACAATGACCAGTGAGGTCCATCTGCCCGACTCATTTGGGGGCGACCAACGGACCCTGCGTTAGTGAGCTAACAATGTGTGAGGATGAGGAGGGTGAGGAAGAGTCCAGGTGCGATGATTGTTCTAGAATCTCCATTAGGTGACTTAAGACGGTGAACAGATGGTTTCAATATTCACACGTGTGTGTGATCGACTGAGCAGGTGATTCACATGTGAGTCTGTGCATAATCTAATCACTAATTAGGCAGAAAATATGTGTTTGTTTGTTTCATCAACAAAGAAAATGTGTGTCTGACACACAACATGTATTCAGGAGAGTGTGTGTGTATAGCATGTGTTTGTCACCTGTGGGTCTCTGTGCTGTACTGTCCTCGGCCCACTTGATTGACAGCACACAGTCTGAACTGGTAGCTGCGAGCAGGGGTGAGTCCTCCCACTGAGATGTTAGCCACCGCGGGGGGGACCTCAGGCAGGTAGACCTTCCACGGGGAGTCTGACAGAAGAAACATGGTTTTATCTCAGATCTAAGGATGATGGACACACACAAAACACCGCAGCTCTCACCTTTACCTAGTGACCTCTCAGAGGGGTCAGTGAGGAAGTACTCACACACTGATACAAACAGACATGTATACATATAAGCAGACACACATGTGTGTACACACACCCACGTGTAAACATACACACATTTATATACATAGACAGAGACATACATGTTTATACACATACATACATTTGTATACATATACAGACACACAAGTGTATACATACACACAGACACACATGTATACACACAGACATACATTTGTATACATATACAGACACTCAGGACCAGAGGAGAGAAATCTTTTCAGGCTGTTGCTCCTAAGCTTTGGAACGATCTTCCTCTCTCTTTGCGCTTGATGGAGTCTACTGACTCCTTTAAGAAACATCTTAAGACGTTTCTATTTGTTCAGGCTTTTCCTTGAATTTCTCGAACTCCTGTGTTGTTCTCAGTATTATCTTGATCTTTAAAGTATGTACTTTTTTGAGTATTGTTTTGATTGTTTAAGCGCTTTGTGACCCTGGTCTCGAAAAGTGCTATATAAATAAATATTACTTACTTACTTACTTACTTACACACGTGTATACATACACACAGACACACATGTATACACACAGACATATATTTGTATACATATACAGACACACGTGTATACATACACACAGACACACCTGTATACTCACAGACATATATTTGTATACATATACAGACACACGTGTATACATACACACAGACATACATTTGTATACAAACAGACACACATGTGTATACATACATGCAGACACAAATCAACACACACATAGAAATTATTTCACACAAAGGCACACGCAATCACACAAAAAAATAGAGGGTACACTGAGAAAACACACACTGACACACAAACACATACAAACAGAAACAAACACACATAAATAGGCACAGACACAAACAAATAAGACACACACACACACAGACACCTACTGTTCTCAGACAGCTCCAACACATAGTAGAGAAGCGGCGAGTTTCCGTCGAAGGGGCGGAGCCACGTCAGCTGGACGGAGCGAGAGTCGGAGTCGTTGAGCGACGCCGTGAGGGAGCGCGGCGAGTGAGGCAGCTCGCTGTAAACCGTAGACACACATTTGAGCTTCGCCCACATCACTGAGAAACACTCGTTCAATGTGAGTTCCGGCTCTTCACTCACATGACTTCCAGTCGTGCGGTCCGGGAATCGTTCCCGGACTTGGACGTGACGACACAGGAGTAATCCCCGATGTCACCTGACCACGTCTGGCCGATCGTGAGCAGGCCCGGCTGCACGGAGATGCGCCCCCCGGTGGCGGGGAGCAGCAGCACGCCGCCTCGCTCCCATCGGTAGCTGCGAGCGGAGACACAAGTTCATTTTGAGAGGCCGCCGATGCAAAGAGGACTTCGGTCGCGTACCCGACGGTGACCCGGGGGTCGTGGGTCGCGTTGCAGCGGAGAACTGCCGTGGTCCCCTTGATGACTCGCAGGTCCGATGGCGGCAGGGAGATGAGGGTACGATCTGGAGCAGACAAGAACGTGTCAGAGACGGTCAGGTGTGCGCTGGCCGGGTGTGTGCGTCTCACTCCAGACGGTGAGCGTGGCCGAGGCGTTGATGGATCTCTCGGAGTTCTCGGCGACGCATGTGAACTCTCCTGCGTCCCCGGAGGTCACAGGGTCAACCAGAAGACCCGAAGACTGCAGCAGAGTGAACCTGGAGGTCTGGACCGAACCGCTGGCAACGACCTGAGAGCCTGGAAGGGGAAGCGGGGTGTGAGGAAAGAAGAGGAAGTGTGTGTGTTTGTGTGTGTGTGTGTCTCCACCTCTTCTCCAGGTGACAGCAGGTTTGGGGGCTCCACTGGTCTGGCAGGAGAACACTGCAGGGTTTCCTTCTGTCACAGTTTGGTCGACGGGAGGAGACGTGAAGACCGGAGAAACACCTGAGGAGGAAGAGCCGAACATTAGTGGTAGGTACAACATTAATAGCAGTAACAACAGTAGTAGTATTTCCAAAATGACTTGTAATAGTAGTGGTATTATGGATATGAGTAGTAGAAGCAAAAGTATTAACAGCAGTATCAGGACCAGGACAGTCAAGACGGACGCAGGACTCACTAGACACCAGGATCTGAGTGTGAACTTGACTTTCTCCAGCAGCGTTCCGGGCGAAGCACTGGAAGATCCCTCCATCGCCTGGCTGAGCTCTCCTGATGGTCAGACCTCCTGCAGTGAGCCGGTAGCGAGGGTTGGCCAGTCTGGACACGGGCACGGCATCTTTGAACCAGTCCAGCCGGGGCGGCGGCGTGCCTGGACAGAGCATGTTAGTGACTCACACTGGACCTCAGCTGCTGCTGCTGGTTCCTGTTCTGTCCTCATGGACGTGTATGACTTATGACCAATTACAGTGTTGAGTCGTTTCTAAACCTCCATTGATGATTGCACCCACTCCTTCTGTGTCCCCTCTCTCTCCCTTCCCTGTCCCTGACTCCTTCGGTGTCCCCTCTCTCCCCCTTCCCTGTCCCCCACTACTTTGTCTCCCCTCTCTCCCCATTCCCTGTCCCTGACTCCTTCTGTCTTCCCTCTCCCCCCCTCCCCGACTCCTTCTGTGTCCCCTCTCTCCCCCTTCCCTGTCCCCGACTCCTTCTGTGTTCCCTCTCTCCCCCTTCCCTGTCCCCCACTACTTTGTCTCCCCTCTCTCCCCATTCCCTGTCCGACTCCTTCTCTGTCCCCTCTCTCCCCCTCCCTGTCCCTGACTCCTTCGGTGTCCCCTCTCTCCTCCTCCCTGTCCCTGACTCCTTCGGTGTCCCCTCTCTCCTCCTCCCTGTCCATGACTCCTTCGGTGTCCCCTCTCTCCCCCTCTCTCCCCCTCCCTGTCCCTGACTCCTTCGGTGTCCCCTCTCTCCTCCTCCCTGTCCCTGACTCCTTCGGTGTCCCCTCTCTCCTCCTCCCTGTCCTCGACTCCTTCTGTGTCCCCTCTCTCCCCCTACCTGTCCCCGACTCCTTTAGTGGTCCCTCTCTCCCCCTCCCTGTCCCTGACTCCTTCAGTGGTCCCCTTGTATCTTGTTTGTCACTAACGTGTGTAGTTTTCCCACAGATGTCACAATAAAAAACAGTTGCGTGATGGTCGTAAGCTGACAAACACACACACACACACACGTACACGCACACGCACACACACACACACACACACACACACACACACACACACACACACACACACACACACACACACACACACACACACCTGTAGCCACACAAGGGATGTCCATGTTGCGATCCAGGTCCACCACCATCCTTGTCGGTGGACGAGCCGTGAGCGAGGGCGGCTCTGCAGAGAGACAGAAGAAAAGTCTTGTGTAAAGTTCAGCAGCTTCGTTTATTATGCTGGTCTTTGATCAGTTTGAGTCGTCACGCTCCACTGAGATCTTTCCTCTAAGTCTTCAACCAGCAGCGAGGAGTCGTCAGGTCCTCGGGTGCCGCTGAAACTTAAGCGTCCCCCGAGGGCCTGAAGCAGATCCAGGACTGGTTCTGTGACTTCGAAATCATCCCCTCTTATCTCAGAAGAGAACAGATGGAAGTGAAAATCTTGGGAGAAAAACAAAAGCCGTGAAATGGGAAAAAAAAAGCAGAACGAGCGGCGGTCGTGTGGAGCGACTGAGATAAAGACGAATCCCCCCCAGTCGGGCAGCGAGGACTCAGACCTGCAAACAAACAGGTTCGTCGGTCTGTGGCTGCCGGCTTTCATCTCCACAGAGCTGTTGTTTCAGATCATGAGCGGGTCGCACGACCGAGTCTCTCCAGGATCTCAGTCGGACTAGAGAGGTCTTTCATCGCCGTCTGGTGAAACTTACTGAGGCCGCTTTGAATATGTCGAAGATTAGAAAGTTGATTCTGTGAACTTAACGATGAAGAAAATGTAGCTCCATTCGCTACATCTAAAAAGAACAGATTACTATCAGAAAATAATACCAACCCTTGAGGGGTTGAGTAGAAAATGAGTGAATCTAAAATGGGTCTGTTACGGGTGGTTCAGAGGAAAATGAACCCATGATAACAAAAGAAAAAAAGATGACTGACAGCTTTGACAAGTTCCTTGAAAACCTGAATCTGAGTCAAGAATCTAAACAGCGTCTGCACCTGTTCAGACGCAGTGAACAGATCGACAAGTCTGGCTTCATCGATCACGCGTCACCTGACACTTTTTTTTCTTTGTGTGTCGTTGAAGTTGATTTACGTGAGACAATTTCCCCTCCAAGACTGCAGGGGGCGCCTCTTACCGATGACGGTCAGCCGAGCTTTCACCTCCACGCGCTTCGCCGAACTGTTGCTCAGCGACGCCTCGCACGCGTAGACGCCAGCGTCCGCCTGGGATACGGCGGGAACCACGAGGCGACGCCCTTCAGTCAGCTGACGTCCGTCCCGTTTCCATGCCAACAGCAGCCGGTCTATCGACCTGCACGGAGACGACCGGGACAAGGGATGAGAGTCTGACATAACTCATTTGGGGTTAAGTTTGCAAGTTTGGAACACATGAACTCAAAACACACGTCAGTCCGACCTCGACCTACCGGGTGTTGGCGATGCACTCCAGCGTGACCTCACTTCCTGCCGTCACCGTTCTGTCTTTGGGCGCGACGACGATCGTCGGCGACTCCGGTTCCGACGCCGCATCTGTGACGGAAAGATGACGATGGTGAGTGGAGACGGATGTGGCGCCTGATGATGACATCATCGAGATTCTCGTTTTCAACGTTCGACGGACCGACGAACTCTGACACGAGGAGAAGCCGAGTCGACTCGTTCACTGGAGTCCATCGGATCATATGACCAGGAGAGTCACATGATCGATTGGTCACGGTCGTCGCTCGCGCTAATTGGAGTCGCAAAGACGGAGGAAACCCAAGAGATAAAACAGTTCATGCAATTACTCCCCATTTCCCTTCTGTCACCTTCTACCCTCCCCACCACCATCGCCATCCCTCTCCTCGCCATCCCTCTCCTCGCCATCCCTCTCCTCGCCATCCCTCTCCTCGCCATCCCTCTCCTCGCCATCCCTCTCCTCGCCATCCCTCTCCTCGTCACATCTCCCCAGATTGCTTCCTGCGCCAGCATGTCTTATTCCGTGTGATGGATTGAGAGCCTGCAACGACTTCTTCTCTTCCTGAAGAAACAGAGTGGAGTCAATTATCAGGTTTCCTTCGTTCCTTCAAAGCGAAGATCAAAGCCGCCCCGCTACTTCCTGTCACCTCCTCTCCGCCCCCCCCACCTCCACTGTTTCCCTTCATTTGTATCGACTTCTTCTGATTGAGAATCTACATATTCAGGACGTGTTCGCACGCGTGTAAACACACACACACGCGTGTAAACACACACACGCGCGTGTAAACACACACACTCGTGCAGCTCAGCCAAACTAACAATCCCATTGTGTCGTCTGCCGCGAGGCCGTCCATCACGGCGCCCAGGAAGGAGGGATGAAATAAATCAAGGATCACGCGCTCGCAGCTTCCTCTCGCCGCCGTGGTTGTAACTCAGAGCGCGTCGCACACCTGGTCAATACACTGTCGTGTGAGTGATTCTGGGTTGAAGAGGCGAAGGAAACGAGTCCAGATCGTCGTGGACCAAACCTTCCAGTCTTTACCGACAGACTGGATCCAGCATCTGTTCGTCTGAGCATAGTTTGTGCAGCAGAACTCTCTCGCTGTCATGGTGTCGACGATTATATTCATTCGAACATGAAAGACTAAATTTGGCAAAAGTTTAAATAAATAAATATATTTAATTTAAATGGTAATAAAACAACAACAAAATAACTTTTCCTTCAGGGGATCAATAAAGTTTCCAACATTCCTCCCTCTATCCATCCATCCATCCCTCCCTCCCTCCATCCATCCATCCATCCATCCATCCATCCCTTCAAACATTCCTCCATATATCCATCCCTCCCACCATCAACCCATCCATCCCTCCAACCATTCCTCCCTCTATCCATCCATCCATCCATCCATCCATCCATCCATCCATCCATCCATCCATCCATCCATCCATCCATCCATCCATCCATCCATCCACCCATCCACCCATCCATCCATCCATCCATCCATCCATCCATCCATCCATCCCTTCAAACATTCCTCCATCTATCCATCCCTCCCACCATCCATCCATCCATCCCTCCCTCCCACCATTCCTCCCTCTATCCATCCCTCCCACCATTCCTCCATCTATCCATCCATCCCTCCCACCATCCATCCATCCCTCCAACCATTCCTCCATCTATCCATCCCTCCCACCATCCATCCATTCCTCCATCTATCCATCCATCCATCATCCCTCCCACCATTCCTCCATCTATCCATCCCTCCAAACATTCCTACATCTATCTATCCATCCCTCCCACCATCCATCCATCCCCTCGCCATTCCCCCATCTATCCATCCTTCCCACCATCCATCCATCCCTCCAAACATTCCTCCATCTATCCATCCCTCCAAACATTCCTACATCTATCCATCATCCCTCCAAACATTCCTACATATATCATCCATCCCTCCCACCATTCCTCCATTTATCCACCCACCCATCCATCCCGCCCTCCAACGATTACTCCATCTATCCGTCCCTCCATCCATCCATGCATCCCTCCATCTAGGCATCCATCCATCCATCCCTCCCTCCATCCATCATCCCGCCATCTCCTACTATTCATCCATCTATCCATCCATCCCTCCCTCCCACCATCCCTCCATCCATCCCTCCCTTCATCCTTCCCTACCACCATTTCTTCATCCATCCATCCCTCCCTTCCTCTCTCTACCCTCCCTACATCTATCCATCCATCCATTCCTCCACCCATTCCTCCCTCACTCCATCCATCCCTTCCATTAATCCTGCATCCATCCATTCCTTCCTTCTCTCCCTCCCTCCCTCCCTCCCTCCATCCATCCATCTACTGTAGTGTTGATGTATTAAAAGGACGTATAAGAGATGCCATTTATTTCCATCATGGCTGAAATTCCCAAAGAAGTTCCCAGCAGCATAAAAAAAGTAAAATGGAAACAGACAGACTGTGTTGTTCATGACAATGCAAGTACAGTGTACTAAGACTTGGGGGAGCCAAGAACAACAAGTTCAATCTTACTAAATCGAGGTAATACGTTACCAAAATTCGTTATCATGCTAATGGCTACGGTAAAAATCTGATCGGTGGAAACATGAAGAAACAAAACCAGTCAAACAAAGAAAAAAAAAGGGGTCGAAAAGAACCTGAAGCTACAGAAGGCTGGTGATGTCACTCTAGATCTTCAAGAATCTAAATTAGACATGATGTGATGTGTGGTCTGAGGAGCAGACTGTGGGAGAGGAGACCCCTGGGAGGTAAGAGGAGGTGCAGATGGCCGTCTTCTTACTTCAGTGACAGACTAGACAGGAGAAGAAGAAGAAAGCCAGATGTTCCCGTGATCCAAGATCTCCTTTCCTCCCGGGAACCATCAATGTTCCACAATTTCTTTTCCTCTTCTCTTAAGACACCATCAATTCTTCTCTTTCCTGGTCCATCCTTGTTCAGTATTCCTCTCACTCTTTTCTCTCCTTCCTCAACCGCTTTCTCTCCATTTCCTCTGCTACTCTCCTTTGAGCTCGAGTCCAGCTAATGTGTGTTCATCGCCTCAGACTCCTCACATCTCCCCAGAAAATGTCCAGGAAAATGTAATTAAGTTAGCGCTTCAAGGTGAGGATGAGCACGGACCTAAAAACACACGAGAACATAAACAAAAATGCGAGACTCTAAGTGAAATCACCTGCTTTTGGTCCTCGTGTGTAATTTACTACAGTCTTTGAACACATCATTGATCAATGCCAGCTGGAATAAAGCGTTGAGTTCTGGGACATCATCATGACCATCTTGGGACTACAAGTCCTGGTTCTAAGATTCCAATCCAGGGGTATGATTTCCGTGAACCGCAAACACCTCACTGACACACATTTACCATTTCTCCGTCACCACGACCAGCTGACGCAACACGATTGTGTAAACGCGTTTGTAACTTCACGAAGGTTCTCGTCGGAGACGGACGGACGAAAGAGAGCGGTAAGCGTGAGAGATGAAAGACTCCTCCATCCTCAGATTACACTGTAATCCCTCTCTGAATGGATTGTCTGGGATTACAGCATGTTCTCCTATTAAGTCTGTCAGTCACTCAAACCCCCCGTCGAGTCCCGGAGTCAAGTGTGTGTGTGTTTAAGCCTATCGAACTAATCTGAGCCGCGGCTCCAGGGATCGGTGTAAACGCACCATCTCTCCGCGCTTACATCTTGGAAAAACTGCTTCACAACTATATCACCAGTTGTAATCATTTTTTTGTGTAAAACTACCCTAATATCAAGATGAGTAATCATTTATTTTCCTCTTTCATGATTAAACAAGGAGGTGAAAAGTCAGTAGCAGCAGAATTAGTAACTGTTATTAAAAACAAAAAAATCCTAAATGACAAAACTCAATTTTTTGTATATATGGATAAAAAAAAAAGACATTTAATTCTATATACAAAGTATTTTGACTTGTCTTTTTTCCATTGATTGAACTGGTTTGATGTTTCCTTTTGGAGATTTTTATAAAATAAATTCTCTAAATCTAAGAAAGGGCCTGTGGTTACACTCTCTGCACAGCTTCGTCTCCTCCACCCCGAGATGAAACCACAGAAGTGTGTCTGAGACGAGAAACTGGCTTCATATCGTATTCAAAACGTTGAGAATGTTTTTTTTGCTTTTGCCTTTCAGTACTTTTGTAGTAGGTGGGTGTCGCTTGTTAGTGCTGTTGAGAATAATGCAAATGCTGGCTTTAATCCACATTCTTATGTCTTGTGTCTCTGATCTTCGCTGAAAATGTTTTTTTTTTTAAAAACTGGTTATTACTGGATTTTTATTTTGTGCATCTGTTTATTTCATAATTATGTGTATATCTGTGTATCTATTATGTGGTGAAGAAATCAAGCTCCCTAGTGTGCGCTGAATTCTTCAGCTCTTCTTCAGAATTAAAGGCTGAATTAAAGAAGGGATTTCTTCTCTACATGACCCCGTCTTCAACGGATAGGTCACCCAAAATTCAAACTTTACTCATTTTCTACTAGGGGTGTAAGAAAACATCGATATATATACTAGCGATATATTTTTTTTAATTTTTTTTTACTATTAAACCATTTTAATTGAACGTTATTTTTGGTTTATATTTCAATAGTGTGTATAAGAGACAATCCTTCGATGTTTTATTCAACGATTAACACTCAAATATTCACGGTGTTAATTCATTTGTGTGGTGCAATTAAACCTCTGGCCACTAGTTAGCAACATTCACCATTTCCTCGTTGGCAAAGAAACTACAAAACCAGGGAAATGGCAGTGATGAGTGCGAAAGAAAGGATACACCAGAGTCAGCAGCTTTTAAAGCTGATGTTTGGACTCATTTTAAAACAAATTTAAAAGTTAAAACATTAAACACTGACAGATACTGGATATTATATTGAGAAGCACTTTCACATTCGATTAGAGAAAGCATGTGATCATATCTTTGTTGTAAAAGCCAGAGAAAGGGTTGTTTCTTTAAAATAAACAATATCGTGTTATTCCTAAAATATTGTAATATACTGTATTGTCAAACATGTATCGTGATACGTTAGATTCCTGTCAATACACAGCCTTGTTTTCAACTCACCCTCGTGTCGACTAAGGGTTGGGATTATTTTCAGAGAAATCTGTTCTTTTTAGTGTTATAGAGAAATATGTTTTTGTTTATTTTAATGTAGCGACTGACGCTCAGTTCCTTATTTTAACCATCAGGTCAATTATGAATCTTTCCTTGACTTTCTCTTCCTGAGTTCCCTCAGAAATGATCTGGATCAGAGCCTTTTAAAAGCACTTGTTTTCCATCCTGTTACAGCGCCAGAGAAGATAAACGTGTGATGATAAATTCACGCTGTTCAGCGGGTCGAGAAAACAAGAAGTTCGGCGAAGAACTCGCTTACAGATTTGTCAACAGCTCACTAACACAGGAAACGGAATCGGAGGAGCGAGGGAGGAAGGGCAGGTTTTAAAAGTATAAATAAATAAAGGAGGTGTAGAAGGTGAACGTTTACGTGCGAGTGAGACGAGCTTCTCTCTCGTGTTACGGCGCTCATTAACGCGGCGCTCTGACAGCGACGTGTCGTCGTCTACTTCTACGCTCGCTTTGGAATGTCAATACGAAACCACAAGTCAAGTCACACACTCGCACACCAGGGGCCCCCGATCCACGGAGAACCCGGGAGGAGACAGACGACGAGAACCGCCGCAGATTTTTTAAAAATTCATCTCCTTCAGCTGCCGAAGTCTCCGCCATCATCGGGCGCCGGAGCGATGAAGAGCCGAGCGAGCCGGGGCTTATTTGATTCATCCTGACTCCGATATTAGTTGCATATTTTTTTGGCGGCTTGACAAAACCCACAATGGCATAATGAGGTAATATTTCATCATCAGCTTACTGGAACGAGGGCGGCTGCGGCTCCCGAACTTCTGCGTACAGTGGGAAAACAAAGATAAAATGTTTTTCTTTCCCCCTTATTAAAGCGGAAAAAAATCACCAACGCCTGACAGTTCGCTCGGAGGCAGAATCTCCCACAACCGAATAAGCCTCTCCAGCGTCTCCGCTCGGCTGCCGCACAACAAGGAAGTTCCCCCAAATTTAATTAGAACAAGGAAGCATTAGAGCCGCGTGCCGCTTTGAGGATCCACGCCGTGGATGTTTAGCAGCCGAGATAAACTGCTACCACAGAATACAATTTAAAGACATTTCATTCTTTAATTGACTCCTTTTTTTTTCCGCGAGACAATCGGGAATACGTGGAAGGATCTTCCCAGCGGCCGACACCGATTGCTGCGGAACTCGGCAATTTACCGCTAATGATCTCGAGGCGGCGACGGGACCGTTCGGGGGATTGTCTGAGCGGAACGAGTCGTCAGGTTCGGTAATTGAAGGAAAAGGTTTTTCAACGCTGATGCGTCTTAGCGTCCCGCGACGATACGCAAACGTTAATACGCCTCAGCAGCCGTATTGGGATAATGAAGTCGCGCTGACATGGAGCAGAATCGACTGAGGTCAACTGTGAAGTCTCAGCCAGATGTCTGCCAGGTTTTTAATTATGGATCTACTTCTACGTCTGCGGGAGAAGTCGGCCATTTTGTTGGGTATAGAGTTCAGTGTTTCTGTTTGTACAAAACTGCATTCAAATATTGACGTTGGATCTTAATCGCTGACCAATGAAAACACTTTGATTTTCTGGTGCGATTGGTCAAAGGTTTGTCAACGCACTTCATCAATCCCGGAAGTCTCCACCTCCAAGGGACTCGTTGTATAAACTAAGCAGGTGTGATTACAGCGGGCTGGAGGAGTGAAGACATTATTATGTAATAATGGCTCTTGTAACCTCTCGTTCGCCCAGATTTTAAACATGGGAGAAGTTTATAAAGTACTAAGTTCAAAACATGGTCGTGATGAGGAGGGACTTACTGCATCTTGGAGAGAAAGACTTCAACATTTGAAACATGTGAGCGAGTCAGGAAAGTTGTTTTTTTTTACATTATTTGCCCTTAAAAGTGGAATGAAGGATCAAAAGAAGGCTTCATCGAGCCAAAGTAGCTCTTAGTGAAGCCTCTATGAGCTCAATTAAAACCGTTTCCTTGAGAAGAAAAATGGTTGTTGATGTTTATCGAGTGAGGTTGTTAGAAAACCTATACGAGTTATATGTTTCATTTGGTTTCCTGGAGTGAAAGGCTCTAAGTGAGAGTGTGTTTCTCATCTCCTCATCAAATGCTGATAGCCATGAATGCATGACTGATTTATTACAGTGCGTAAATGCATTTCTTCTCTACTATTCGCTCATGTTTCTTGCTGCAGTGGTTCGCAGCTATGAGCACATTCCAGCATAGTGCTGTTTTAATATGTGGGTGAGAGGAGGATATACATTTTCCTGTCGGGGCTCCATCACTGAGCATTTGCTCGCTAAGAAGGCTGTTAACAGTGAGTCAGCCTGAGCTTACATTTCCTTCTTCAATATTCTAAAGCAAAGACTGAGTCTGGGAAACGCATCCTCCTTTCATAGCACTCTTAATCGCTCTTAAGAAGATCGTAGCGCTAGAAAACCTTCTTAAAGAATCTGAGTAACGCAGCCAAATGAGAGTTGACATCGTATTGTACGACCAACTCTGGAGACAGTAGGATGACAGGAGGTGGTGAGTGGAGCCGGTGCTCGGAGAAGATCGATATAAATCACTGTATAATTGCACGAGTGCTACTGTTGCTCCAGAGCCAAATTAAAGTGGTGGAAACACTGCAAACAGCTGATGAATAAATCCACATCTGATGACAGAATAAATGCTTCAAAGGTGCTGATGACGTTATATTCCTTAAGCATATTGAGTTAACATAACTAATGTTTGTGTTTGGGTCGGTTTTGGCTGTAAGGACTCGACTAGAACTTGTAGGCGAATCGGACTTAAGAGCTGCTGAGCTTTGGGAGAATCTCTTCAGGCCTTTTGAGGAACAGAAAATGTTGGAAAACTGAGCGTTGAAAGGTAATTGTCAGATTTACCTGTGGACCCACGGCTCCTCTTCCCCACTGTCCGTCAGCAGCAGCAGCGCAGGAAGAAAACAGGAGGAGAGATGCAATTTAGATTCAAGCTTTTATCCCAATGTGACAGAAAATGCTCGTTCAGTGAGCGAACGCGTAGAAAAATAAGCCTTTATGGATGCGAAGCAGCTGGAATGAATGCAGGCGTCTTGTTATCGTGGAGTCCAGGAGAAGGCGAGCGTTGCTGCACATCAATCAATGAGTGGAAGCCCAAATACTTCCTGCTTCTCTCGTTGTTTGGGTCGATCTGTTCCCTTGGAGTCGCCGCGGGCGAGACGACGCCGTCGGCATTCAGACGCAAGGAAATCACAATTCATCAGTAACATCTGGACAGGGTCAAGAGCTTTCTGCTCAGTGTCCTTGAGGTCAACCCATGAGTCAACAATGTGGTTCTCTGAGTCACAGTGGCGGCTTAAAAAAAACTGCTCCCCAATCCCTGAGTTACGTCTAAGAGACTCCACCAGATCCAAGTCTCTCAGATTGTTGACCAGGTTTAACTTCCTCTACAATGAGTCCTGACTCTAGAAACGATCATTAATACGTTCAAACAGACCGTTATTCTGTAAAAAACAGGAAAAGTGACGTCAGAAAGGTGCATTAAAGTATTATAAAGATATAAATGACTTATAAACTGAATCAAACCTCTTAAAAACTGAGTACGTGATGACTATTCATTTGATATTATCTAGGGTGTCCCACTATTCAGACTGCATTTAGTTTGAGTCAGTGGAAAAGCAGACTCATGACTCAAGGGTGGACCCGAGAGTCAAAAAAAACGATTTGAAGAGTTCTGCAACAGACGTAATGATGAATTAGTTGGATCTGTTTTAAAATGCATTCTTGCCTCATTACAGTTACTCAAAAGATTTAAGGGAATGAATCCACCAGAGTCTGAAAGTTGTCGAAAGTCATGGTGGTTTTTGGTTCAGAACCCAGTGAAACGGCTCGTGAAAGTGTGGCGGGACAAAGATAAGGGAAGAAAGAGGAGGAGGAATGAAACGATGAATCATCTTGTCAATAAAGACAAATGCAATCCGACAAAGACTAAATTAAGGCCGCTCTGTTTTGCGAGCGGGGAGTTGAACTAAGCGGGAGCGCGATGGCCGACAGCTGGTGCAGCAGGTGGGATGGAAGCAGAGGAAGCAGCGCCGGAGAGGAAGTCCGACTCCAAAGTGAATGCTATTATAAAGCAACACTAAATGTGAGCAGCAGATGGAGGAACATCACCAGCTGGTCCACAAACGTATGATGGAGCGAATCTTCCAGGAGAGATATTTCACTTCCCACAATACCGTCTTCAGGAAGAACCATGGACTCCGATCTGCTGTTGAGCTCAAGAAGAACATGATATTCTTATCTTACCTACTAAGACACTATGACGCTATGTATGATGACAACAATGCTGATCGTTTCCTCAGCAATGTTAGCATTGCAGTTATGTTAGTGCCTCATCTGTGTTAGCCTCCCAGCAATGTTAGCGTTGCAGTTATGTTAGCGTCTCATCTGTGTTAGCATCCCAGCAATGTTAGCATTGGAGTTATGTTAGCCTCTCATCTGTGTTAACATTCCAGAAATGTTAGCATTACAGTTATGTTAGCGCCTCACCTGTATTAGCATCCCAGCAATGTTAGCATTCCAGCAATGTTAGCACTGCAGTTATGTTAGCGCCTCATCTGTGTTAGCATCCCAGCAATTTTAGCATTGCAGATATGTTAGCGCCTCATCTGTGTTAGCATCCCAGAAATGTTAGCATTGGAGTTATGTTAGCGCCTCATCTGTGTTAGCATCCCAGCAATGTTAGCATTGCAGCTATGTTAGACCCTCATCTGTGTTAGCATCCCAGCAATGTTAGCATTGCACTTATGTTAGACCCTCATCTGTGTTAGCATTGCAGTTATGTTAGCGCCTCATCTGTGTTAGCATCCCAGCGATGTTAGCATTGCAGCTATGTTAGACCCTCATCTGTGTTAGCATCCCAGCAATGTTAGCATTGCAGTTATGTTAGCGCCTCATCTGTGTTAGCATCCCAGCAATGTTAGCATTGCAGTTACGTTGGCGCCTCAGCTGCATTAAAACCCAAGTTTTCTTAGCGCCTCATGTGTGCACTTTCATAACTTTCACAACACACACAACTGGAGGTAAAAACATCATGGGTAAAAGTTTGTATTCAAATGAAGCGTCAGACCAACACACACAATGAAGCTGAATTACTTTTTTCTCATTCGTGATTTGGGGGCTTTTCACTGCGACTGGTAATCGATGAAATATTGATCTTTTTTCCGAGTCTTGTGAAGCGTACACTGTGGTGCCGCCGAGGATATATATTTTGGGAGCTCGATCCTTCACTGGAAGGTCTCGACACCATCATTGTGTGTTAACGAGCGACTCTAATGACGTATCTGTGATGAAGGCTAATTAGACAAGCATTCAAGGATTATTTATTGTGATTCCAGTTCCAAACCACTCAAAACAAGAGAGAAAAAAACGGTCTTGTCTGACCGTCACCAACACAGCCGGACCAAGTCATTGAAGCGTCCATTTTAAAAACTTCTCACGAACGTCAGTGTCTAGAATTACAAGTACTTCAGGCTAATTACTCTTTACACTCGCCGCACACGGTTAATAGATCATAAAAAATGTCAACATACAATATTCTGCTTCTTATATGATAAGTAAACGGGAAATTGTTATTCATCTCAGGGCAAAATGAGCCGTTACAAGAAGTACTAGAACTTGCATTAATATTGGAAAGAAACAAGATTCATTTTTAAGCCTTTTACAATGTTGACTTGAATAAAGACGTGTGTGGTTGTGAAGATCTGCTGCTCCATTAATAATTCAAGACGTCTGACAATGGCAGGCGTCTGTAGCTGCATTAGTTCAACACTTTTTATTAAGAGGGATTAAGAAAATATAGGCAATATTTAAGACTATATTTACAAGATAAGCCTCTCTCTTGTCCTCGCGTCACTCCTGCCGACAAGTTCGTTCACATCAGATCACACACACACTCCCACATCGACGGAGCTCAAGTCCTGGTCCCCGTAAGAACCGGTCCGAGACTCGTTCCGGTTCGGATTCCACCACAAGTCGGGGGGCCAGCGAACCCATGGTGTGACGCTCTTGTGCTTAAAAAAACGGTTTGAAGTCAAAGTTTTCTCTCTGGTTGTCATTTGTATTCATGAATTCACTGTTGTGTGTTCATCTGCCTGAGGGAACTCCAGACGAGCAGGTCACTGTGTGTGTGTGTCTGTGTGTGTGTGTGTGTGCGTGAGCTCCTCAAACCCACGCTGATGCATAATCGCAGCGCTGAGCACTGGCCATCCCAGTGTGTGTTTGTGTGCGAGTGTTGGTGTCAGTCATGTTTGTGTCTTTGTGTACCTGTTTGTATGTGGATTTGTTAGAAATGTGTGTCTGTGAGAGTGTTTTATGTGTGTCCAGAAGGAGCGTTCAGTCCCCAGTTGTGGGTCACCTGTTAGCAGCCGACCCTCCCCCCAGTGAGGGGTCTCCTCCGGCGCCGGCGCTGTCACATTTCCGGCGTCAACTTTACTTTTTTTTTTCAGAGGCACATTTGGGGATTTTTTCTCCCTGGTGAGTCTTCTTTAAAGCCGCCGTTCAGCCTCCAACCCCGTCCGCTCCAATTTACGCTGTCAATCTCAACTCCGCCACGACTCGCCACCTTTTTGAAATTCAGATCCCGACTCGAGATCCTCCACCAGAGCCGCATCCTGACAGAAACATGGACGTCCTCGCTGCTCATCAGAGGAGGGGAAACTCTCCTCAGGTCTGAACACACAACTCAACTCTCACGCCAGGAAACTCAGGTGCACTAAAGGAGGAAGAAGCTGGAAGCTTTTTACTGAGTTATTATTTAAAATCAACATCTTAAATCAACATCTTAGGATCATTCTTGTGTAGCATCTGAAGCTCTTTCAAATGAGCTGCAAGATCATCAAGTTAACATTTATTGCTTAAGTTAAAATGTAGCTCGATTTCAAGACAATCTCTTCGGAAACATTAAAACCCAAAACCGCCCTTTCCCCGACCACTCCAATCCAGTCCTGCCTCGTGTTTTCCGGTCGTGACCAGACTCTCGGAACACTCACTCCTGGAGCTCCTGATCTTCTGCTCTTCTGGTGAAGGTTAAATCTCGCTGCTTTCAAACACCAGTGACATCTGACCTTTTTCCAACTCGGCGTGTCAATCACTGACAGCGCCTGTATTCACAGCCCAGTCTGTGGACTCAATCATTCCAAAATGTCAGGAGCTCTAAGTCCACCTGTGAGACTACTGGTCTTGACTCCTCAGGGGTCCATCAGTCATACACTGTGGAGAAGACACAACACTGGCAAACTCAGGAGAAAGGATGTCTCTTGTTAGAGTCCACATGTTTGGTCTTCCAGGTCTTCGGCTGCTGTGTTAGTATAAAGAAGGTCAATAGTCCTGTTTTCCTGGTTGGACAATGATCACATGACTGAACTTCCAGTCTCTCTGCTATCGACTGCTCGGGTCTGACCGGCCTGATCACTGCAGTGTAGTTTAACATGTGGAAGAGCACACACGTGTCACAGCCGGTGTGTGAGGTCATCACTCATGGCCGCGGGAACACTGGGTTCTTGGTTTGATTAATAGCCTCATTGATTAGGCGGCGCGACGATCGATCGCTGGGCTAGAACACATTCATTAGCGCTGCGGTGTTAGCGGACGTCATCCGTCTGTCTTCCTGACACGCTGAGGAGGAGGAAGGAGGTGAGACGGGAGAGAAGGTGAGGCGAGAAGTTCAGCTTTATTTGAGGATTTAAGTGGAGTTGATCTATTCCTGCTCAGCTTCACACTCCGACGCTCTCCCGCATCCTTCAAAGATGCCGTTTCTTCTTCTCTGCTTCTTCTTCTTCGCTCTCTCAAATCCCTCGTTCATCCCAAAAACAGAGCCAACCATAGCTGCTGCTCGTGACCCGAGAAAACATGTGATCCGGGTCTCCTACGTGACCGTCAGTGTGTGTTTCTGTGAGGGTTCTAAAGGTGTGTGTCACCTCTGAGGGTTCCAAAAGTGTGTGTTCCCTGTGAGTGATCTGGAAGTGTGTGTTCTCTGTGAGGGTTCTAAAAGTAGATAGATGGATAGATAGAATGTGTCCTTGTGAGGGTTGTTAAAGTGTGTGTCATCTGTGAGAGTTCTAAAAGTATGTGTTTCTGTTAGGTTATAGTGTGTGTCCTCTTACAGGGTTCTAAAGGTGTGTGTCACCTCTGAGGGTTCCAAAAGTGTGTGTTCCCTGTGAGTGATCTGAAAGTGTGTGTTCTCTGTGAGAGTTCTAAAAGTGTGTGTGTCTGTGAGGGTTATAGGAGTGTGTGTCCTCTTACAGGGTTCTAAAAGCGTGTGTCCTTTGCGAGGGTTCTAAAAGTGTGTGTGTCTGTGAGGCTTATAGGAGTGTGTGTCCTCTGACAGGGTTCTAACAGTGTGGTTTCTGCTCTTGTGCGGCAGCAGGTGTGTGAAGGATACACATTAGAACTGATGGACGGTGATAAGACGACTGACTGGCACACCATTAAAACAGCTGATTTGAAGAACTTTAGAGTTGCACACACACACACACACACACACACACACACGCGCACACACACACACACACAGCAGCTCACTGACTCTGACTAATGTAACTGTTTAAATCCAGTTTTGTCCAAAGATCTCTCACGCAGAACGAGAAAGTAATGAAACACATTTATTTGATGTTTCACGACGTCAAGCTGTTACACACACACAGACGCACACACACACACACACACTTCTATGGTGCCGCATTATCGTGACACTAGAGTAGGTTGTAAAACAGACACACAAACATGTGTACTACTTACATTAATAACACAATACTTTTGTTGGGAAATTTTCTCATTCCAGACTGAGTCTCTCAAACTGTTCACCAGGTTTAACTTCCTCAATAAAAGTTCTATCTGCAGTCAAGCTGATGCTATAACAACACAATAAAGTTCTAACAATCTTAAGAACAGGAAGTGATGTCAGCGTCTATGTAGCTTGAGCTAGAATCAGTCGTCGAGTTACACAAAGACGTTCGTCTCTCGACTCCTCAGCCAATTGATTTGCTTTTACTGTTGATCACAACAAACAAGTCGAACGTCTTCAGTTTTTACGGCGGAAACAACGATGTGATCGATGCCCCCCTCGTGGGGAGGACCCTCAGGGGAGCTCTTCTCCGACAGCTCTAACAAGCCTCTGTATTCATGTGTGTGTTGATGTTATTCACAAGCCTGTAGCGAGAGAGGGATTACAACTCTTTACGACCACAAGACTCTCCTGCATCCCTTCCTCCCTCATCCTCTCATCCTCTCATCCTCTCATCCTCTCATCCCCATCACTGGTCAGAGCCAGATCCCCATGTCTCCGGACCTAGAGGTCCGATGGGCGGCGCCGCTCACCTGAGACGCTAACGTAGATGGACGCGCTGGTCACGTTCTCCCCCGTCAGCGGGTTGACGGCGTTCACATGGTAGCGGCCGGCGTCTTCGGGCCTCGTCGCCAAGACGACGAGCTGGTTGTCAAGAGTGGTTGCTCTGTGGGGAGAAGCAGGACATTATGGGCAGGTGGTCACTCATCCATTCACACATCTTTTCATGAGTTCATCAGCCTCAGCTGATCAATCTATCAAACCGTAATCCAATTATCTATGAAAGATTTACTCATTAAGGTCCATCTATTCATCCATTCATTCACCGTCCATGTAGTAGAGTTTGAGAGTCAGTGGTCAGTGGTGAGTGTTATAGTGTGTGAATCAGTGGTCAGTTGTGAGTCAGTGGTCAGTTGTGAGTAGTAGAGTTTGTGAGTCAGTGGTCAGTTGTGAGTCAGTGGTCAGTGGTGAGTGTTATAGTTTGTGAGTCAGTGGTCAGTGGTGAGTGTTATCGTTTGTGAGTCAGTGGTGAGTGTTATAGTTTGTGAGTCAGTGGTCAGTGGTGAGTCAGTGGTCAGTTGTGAGTATTAGAGTTTGTGAGTCAGTGGTCAGTTGTGAGTCAGTGGTCAGTTGTGAGTGCTATAGTTTGTGAGTCACTGGTGAGTTGTGATCAGTAGTCAGTTGTGAGTGTTATAGTTTGTGAATCAGAGGTCAGTTGTGAGTCAGTGGTCAGTTGTGAGTAGTAGAGTTTGTGAGTCAGTGGTCAGTTGTGAGTCAGTGGTCAGTTGTGAGTGTTAGAGTTTGTGAGTCAGTGGTCAGTTGGGAGTCAGTGGTCAGTTGGGAGTCAGTGGTCAGTTGTGAGTGTTAGAGTTTGTGAGTCAGTGGTCAGTTGGGAGTCAGTGGTCAGTTGGGAGTCAGTGGTCAGTTGTGAGTATTAGAGTTTGTGAGTCAGTGGTCAGTTGGGAGTCAGTGGTCAGTTGGGAGTCAGTGGTCAGTTGTGAGTGTTAGAGTTTGTGAGTCAGTGGTCAGTTGGGAGTCAGTGGTCAGTTGGGAGTCAGTGGTCAGTTGTGAGTCAGTGGTCAGTTGGGAGTCAGTGGTCAGTTGTGAGTCAGTGGTCAGTTGTGAGTGTTAGAGTTTGTGAGTCAGTGGTCAGTTGGGAGTCAGTGGTCAGTTGGGAGTCAGTGGTCAGTTGGGAGTCAGTGGTCAGTTGTGAGTGTTAGAGTTTGTGAGTCAGTGGTCAGTTGGGAGTCAGTGGTCAGTTGGGAGTCAGTGGTCAGTTGTGAGTCAGTGGTCAGTTGTGAGTGTTAGAGTTTGTGAGTCAGTGGTCAGTTGGGAGTCAGTGGTCAGTTGTGAGTCAGTGGTCAGTTGTGAGTATTAGAGTTTGTGAGTCAGTGGTCAGTTGTGAGTCAGTGGTCAGTTGGGAGTCAGTGGTCAGTTGTGAGTCAGTGGTCAGTTGTGAGTGTTAGAGTTTGTGAGTCAGTGGTCAGTTGTGAGTCAGTGGTCAGTTGTGAGTCAGTGGTCAGTTGGGAGTCAGTGGTCAATTGTGAGTCAGTGGTCAGTTGTGAGTCAGTTGTGAGTCAGTCGTGAGTCAGTTGTGAGGAGTAGAGTTTGAGAGTCAGTGTTCAGTTGTGAGTCAGTGGTCAGTTGTGAGTCAGTTGTGAGTCGGTGTTGAGTCAGTTGTGAGGAGTAGAGTTTGCGAGTCAGTGTTCAGTTGTGAGTCAGTGGTCAGTTGTGAGTCAGTTGTGAGTCGGTCGTGAGTCAGTTGTGAGGAGTAGAGTTTGCGAGTCAGTGTTCAGTTGTGAGTCAGTGGTCAGTTGTGAGTCAGTTGTGAGTCGGTCGTGAGTCAGTTGTGAGGAGTAGAGTTTGCGAGTCAGTGGTCAGTTGTGAGTCAGTGGTCAGTTGTGAGTCAGTTATGAGTCAGTTGTGAGTCAGTTGTGAGTCAGTTGTGAGGAGTAGAGTTTGTGTTTAATTTCAGGTCTGATACTGTGACGGAGAACTTGCTGTGACAGCAGAAGAGTTTGATGCTTCACAGCGCTGCAGAACAAAGAGGTTTTTAAGTCTTTCTGCGTTCGTCTGGAATGAGACGTTTCTTTCATCGCCGCTACTTTTGTCTTCCTGCTAATCTGTCAGCGCAGCACGAGCGGCGGCGCGGGAGAGCGTCACGGCGGCGGCTGCTACAAGGAACAGGTGGATGTTTGTCGGCGTGTTTGCACCTGAGACTTGGACCTCAAACGTGTGAAGCAGCTTTTGTTCTGGTGTCGGCGGCGTGTCGAGGCGCTAAGAGTCCACGTGAGACGAGCGGCTGCTTTTAGGCGCCATAAATAAGACATCAGAGGAGCAGAGACGAGTGAATGATTCATGGCGGAGACGACGACACCGGAACTCTGTCGGATCGAGACCCACTCAACATGCTCTGGATCGTGTACCAACACCAGCACGATGGTTCTGCCCAACTTCTTCCTTCGCTTCCTTTCTCCACTTAAAGTTACATCTTTTGAATTTGACTGCGTCCTGCGTCTCACTCCGAGACTCCACAACGTGTGTGTATCGGAATGTGTGTCAGAAATGAGTGCGTCTTGGTGTGGGTGTGTGTTCCTCCTTGGTCAGGAGAGGAAAATTAAAATGCTGCAATCACTCCTCTTCTCCTCCTCTTGGAAAACAGCAACAAGCACTCGCTCGCTCTAATCCGCCTTCTCTCCGCTCGCCCTCAGATTATAATCTGCTCGTCTCCTTCAAACTTCTCTCTCCTGCTCCGTCCTTTTCCATTAAGTCTGCGCTCCAAAATCTGCTTTAATACACTCAAGGGCGTCTGGAACAAACACACACACAAACACACACACAGACACACAAACACACACACACACACAGTACCGCAGGAGCTAATTACCACATACAGGAAATAGATTGAGGAAGTGGCGGCTTGACTGAGTCACTCATTTCAAGAGAGAGGAAAAGTGTGTGTGTGTGAATGTGTGTGTGTGTGAGACGCTTTGTGTATGTGTGACTGAGACTTGTGCCAAAAGACCTCCATCTTAAACCTCCCCACTGCCCTCCTCCACCTCTGATAGACGGCAAGCCACTTTAGTCTCACACACACACACACACACACACACACACACACACACACACACACCCCCACACACACTCACACACTCACACATTCACACACACACACAGTAGCAGTGGGTGGAATAGTGCAGCAGCAGCAGGAGGTTAATACCGATGTACAACCGCACCAGACAGCAGGTTTCTTGGCAGCTCCATCACACTCAGGGCCAGTAACACACACTCACTAGCAGGTGCACACACACGCACTCGCACACACACTGACTCACTTGCAGGTGTGCACGACATGCACGCACACTCTCACTCACTAGCAGGTGCACACACACGCACGCACACACACTGGCATGCATGAGTTTTTGGTATAAATGATTGCAATTTTAATAATATCGATAGAGAACCTTGACCTAACTTTACACCAGAATTAATCGTTTCAAAAAAGCCGTACTGCAGCTACATTCAGAAGCAAGTGGACCAGACTTCAGAGAACAAGTCTGGAGGTCTGTGTCTGCGAGGTACAAAGTTACGTCGCTGCCACAGACAGAAGCAGACGATCTGAGATTGTAATCACGTATCGCTGCGATCCTGCTCCTCTCAGCCCGGAGGCTTTTCTAATCATCCGCCGCCGTCGTGAGAAAACTAACGAGCGGCGCCGGAGAAAACCAACTGCAAGTATTTAGCAAACGTGTCCGCCGGAGTCTTGGCCCGGAGCTGAGCGGACGGTTGGGACCTGAGAGTTATTAATGGGACGTGATCGCAGGAGTGATGGTGGGCGACTCACGGCAGTGAAGAAGAAACTATTGATGCAACAAATCAGTGACATCTGCCTGTGGAAACTAAAGTTAAGTCAAAGTCATCATCATCATCATCAATATCATCATCATCACCATCATCATCATCAATATCATCATCACCATCTCCATCATCATCATCATCATCACCATCATCATCAATATCATCACCATCATCATCACCATCATCATCATCAATATCATCATCATCACCATCATCATCATCAATATCATCATCATCATCAATATCATCATCATCATCATCATCAATATCATCAAAATCATCATCATCATCACAATCATCATCATCAATATCATCATCTTTATCATCGTCATCATCATCTTCATCAACTTTATCTTCGTCATCCTCATCATCTTGATCATTTTGATCATCATCATCATCATCATCACCATCAATCTCATCATCACTAACATCATCATCATCATCATCAATCTCATCATCACCATCACCATCACCATCATCATCAAAATCATCATCATCATCATCAAAATCATCATCATCAATATCATCATCTTCGTCATCATCACCATCTTCGTCAACATTATCATCATCATCTTTATCTTCATCATCATCATCTTCATCTTGATCATTTTGATCGTCATCTTCATCATCACCATCAATCTCATCATCACTAACATCATCATCAATATCATCCTCTTCGTCATAATCATCATCGTCATCTTCATCATCGTCATCTTCATTTTGATCATTTTGATCATCATCATCATCAAAATCATCATCGTCAGCGTCATCTCCATCGTCTTCATCTTGATCATCATCATCATCATCTTCATCTTGATCATCATCATCATCATCTTCATCTTTGTCATCATCTCCATCACCATCATCATTGTCACCATCAATCTCATCATCATCTCCATCATCATCATCATCATCTTCATCTTGATCATCATCATCATCATCTTCATCTTTGTCATCGTCTCCATCATCATCATCATCATCTTCATCTTTGTCATCATCTCCATCATCATCTTCATCATCATCATCATCTTCATCTTTGTCATCATCTCCATCATCATCAATCTCATCATCAGTAACATCATCGTCATCATCATCATCATCATCATCATCGTCTCCATCATCATCATCATCATCTTCATCTTTGTCATCATCTCCATCATCATCACCATCATCATCTTCATCATCATCATCATCTTCATCTTTGTCATCATCTCCATCATCATCATCTTCATCTTTGTCATCATCTCCATCATCATCTTCATCATCATCATCATCTTCATCTTTGTCATCGTCTCCATCATCATCATCATCATCATCATCTTCATCTTTGTCATCATCTCCATCATCATCTTCATCATCATCATCATCTTCATCTTTGTCATCATCTCCATCATCATCAATCTCATCATCAGTAACATCATCGTCATCATCATCATCATCATCATCATCGTCTCCATCATCATCATCATCATCTTCATCTTTGTCATCATCTCCATCATCATCACCATCATCATCTTCATCATCATCATCATCTTCATCTTTGTCATCATCTCCATCATCATCAATCTCATCATCAGTAACATCATCATCATCGTCATCATCATCATCTACATCATCGTCATCATCATCATCATCATCTTGGTCACTGACCCAAAACCCCAGTTCATCTCATATCTCAACAAATTCCTCTAAGCAGAGATACTTTTGGTCATCGTCAGACCCGAGTCTCCGTCTCGACTCTTTAATATTTATCCCAGCGCTCCGTCATTAGCAGCCTCTCCCGCGAGCAGGTCTCTGAGGGGCCGCCGTCCGGCCTCATCGGGCGAGGAACGCCTGAGCGGTCGGCCCGGAGTCTTCCTCCGACCGGAGAGATATTGGAGCCGGCGTGGAACACCATGTCGGCTCTTTATCTGCTCTGTACCATTTATTTCCATTAGTTGCATCAGAGTTGAAGCGTTTCATTGAGATCGCTGCACAACCTTCGCTCCATCAATAAGAGATGAGACTTCGCTGAAGTAGGTCAGAGAGAACAAACCTGCAGCTAATGAGGCTCTGGGCGGAATGTTCCGGATTGACAGTTCAACTCGCCTCGCTCTACGATCGCACACCTGTTGTCGCTCGCTCCGGCGCCTGGTGTGTGTTTTCATCGTCTACACCGAACAGTACCGGACTTGTGGCCCGCCAGGAATCAGACTGAGTTGGACGGAATATCAATAAAGGATCTCGCCCCAATCTTGCCTTGGAAAACCAAATGTACAGTATATTTACCAACAGAAAAGTTACAAGTAAACCTACAATAAACCACTTATTTTACGTTAACATCAGTTATTTCTTGTCAGAAAATGGCGACAGTCATGATCTCTGTTGCTTATCTTATCTTAAACACTGACATTCTTATACAGTAGGTCGACCACGTGGAAATGTAATGTACTTTGATCTTAAGGCCAACCGTGGAACGGCCATTATTCAATGTTTATCAAAATCAAAATATAAAAAATCACAATTACAGGTTCAAATCTGATCCCTCAAAGATCTCCTGTTATACAGTGAGGCTCCACTCTGCTGACTATTAATTCTTCGTGTGTAGGTGTGTGTGTGTGTGTGTGTGTGTGTGTGTGTGTTTGTGCGTGTAATTGTTAATGCATTGTGACTTTGATGTTGAAGTATCCGCGCGTCGCTCTAAAGGTCGTCGCTAAAAGTGTGGAACAAGCGAATGTGATGCTTCATCATCATCGTCGGCCCACGCAGCTGCGGCGAGTCACTGTACACACACACACACACACACACACACACACACACACACACACACACACACACACACGCACACACACACACTTTTAGCAGATCAACGAAATTCTAAACAAGCAAAACAGGTCCAGAAATCTGGTCCTACTCTCTGGAAACCTGCTCCAGCTCCTCCTGACCCGAAACAATAATCTAAATGAAATTATCTATATTTGTATGTATTTTAAATAATTGGTTTTCCTTAAAGATGCTAACAATGCTAACTGTTAGCCGCTAGCTTTCCAGCTGTTCTGCTCAACATTTTTATTTTCAAAATAAAACTTAGTGGAACTGAACTATCTTATTATTAATGTGTTTCTTCTTCTGTGACGACAGTGAGATTTTTTTAAAGGACAAACATGTTTGTCAAAAACACCTTTATGTCACAACAACATTGAACCACAGTGTCACGTCTTGAGTGTTTACTCTGTGTGTGTGTGTGTGTGTGTGTGTGTGTGTGTGTGTGTGAGTGAGGGTTCCGGTCCAGTCGGTGATGGATGTGTGTGTGGCAGGTAATTAAAAGTGTTATTAGCGGATAATTAAAAGAGGTCCCTGTCTTTAGATTATTTAACGACTTCAGACAGCGGACACACACACACACACACACACACACACACACACCTACACACGCGGTGCACTGATGCGTGTGTATTGCTTTAATGAAGGAATAACTAGGGCTGATGAAGATAGAGACACTCCTAAGGTAACACACAGACAAACACACAAAGTGCAACCAGATGCAGAAACATATGCGCACAAAGATTACACACTGCTGCTAGAATACACAGCATCATACATCTACACAATAGCAGCTAACATCGGCTAGCAGGGAGTTGGGGTCTGGTTCTAATGTGGTGGGGGGTCACAGATCAACTTGACCTCCTGAGACTAGAACCAGTAACCACAGTCGAGGCACTAGAGCTCTGGTCCCAGGGTTTGGGGTCTGGACGGCCGACTCGTCTCAGGGGTCACGACCCGATGACGTGTTCTGATTTGGCGGCTAAAACCGAGCGTGGCGCTCCAGATGGAGAGGATGAATAGTTTAACGGACTTGTAAATAAATGACTTCAACTGTCGGGAAACAAACCCTTAACCATCTGCGTGTCTGTGTCGTAGACGACCTCAGTGCCGCCGCCTTAAGACCCTGGCTCCGACGAACATCCTGCTCTTACTCACTCTGGTTGGACTCACGAGCGTCCCTCACTTCCTGTCTCCAAGCGTATCAAACTGGACCAGCGCCGTACATGAGCGGAAAATGTTTTTCCAAACAAACAAACACGGATCTGTTCACCGACAGAAGGAGGCGATTAGCATTTTCGTCTTTGATCCGCGCCGTCGGACGCTAACGCCGGCTGACAGGACGGAGGCGGCAGGTGAGTGGAGGGAAATAACGCCGACAGACGGTGCCGCGCACTCATGTCCGGCTAAATTAGATCGGAGTTGTCGGCGCTACAGAGGAGGTTTTCATTCCGTTATTTGCCGCCACATTAAAAGGAGCAAAGGAGCAATTCAATTATGGGATGGCAAGCGTGCGGGGGTGGAGGACGAGCGAGGGGGTGAGGAAGGGATGGAAAATTGGAAAAAACATCAGAGGCATCCGACGATAATTCCGAATCGCTCAAGATTTAACGCTCGGCGCTAACATAGCGGACGTGCTAGCAGGGTTGCTCATAAGAACGTACGCAAAACGTAGCAACAACAAAGTTAAGGTCGCGGTGGATCATGTGAACACAGAAAATTTGTCTGAAAAATCTAGGAAAACCTAACATCTTTTTAACCCTTGTGTTGCCTCTGGGTCAAAGTTCAGGGATACCTCAAACACATTTGGGTTAAAAGTGTGTGTCTGCCTGTGTGTGTGTGTGTAACGGCAAAATGAATCACAAACAAGGACACACACTAACGATGACTAATGACTCACCCTACATCATGTTTTGCTCTCACAGTTCCATCCATGTTTGAACTCGGAAGTAAACAACTTTTTCTTTTAAATAGTTTTGGTTCAATTTAATGAGTGCGTCCGACTTCCTGTTCAGTCGAGAGCTGCACCAACTACCTGGAGGGTCACGAGTCGTACCGTCGACTCGACTCACGGGTTTGACGAGACGTCCGAGGGGACGCGAGTCAGATGAGTGGTCTTCATAAAAGACTTCATCGTCAGGCACCATCTGGCCGGCGAGCGGTCGGAGCCACACAAACACACACACTTCATTACACTCGCACAAATATTCACTCGGACACGCACCAGCACACACGCCAGGTAGATGATCGGACCGGACTCTGTGCGGGCATTTATTGTGTATATCATTGTGTCTGTGTGTGTGATTGTATGTGTCTATTTAATTATTGTATGTCAGTGGGTGTGTGTATGTTAGTGTGAGTGTACATGTGCATTTATTGTGTATGTCAGGGGTTGAGTCTATAGGTGTGCAAATGTACATTTGCATTTATTGTGTATATCAGTGTGTGTGTGTGTGTGCGAGTGTACATGTGCATTTATTGTGAATGTCAATGTGTGTGTCTATAGGTGTGCGAATGTACATTTGCATTTATTGTGTATATCAGTGTGTGTGTGTGTGTGTGTGAGTGTACATGTGCATTTATTGTGAATGTCAGTGTGTGTGTCTATAAGTGTGTGAATGTACATTTGCATTCATTGTGTATATCCGTGTGTGTGTGTGTAAGTGTACATTTGCATTTAATGTATATATCAGCGTGTGTGTCTATGAGTGTGTGAGTGTAAATGTGCATTGGATCAGTGTGTGTGTATTTATTGTGTATGTCAGTGTGTATCTGTGAGTGTGTGTGCGTGTATGTGAGCGAAGAGAGTCAAAGGAGTTGCTTCGTCCCTGTGAGTTATCTGGACAGCGGTGAGTTACTGTGACTCAAGTGAGTCAATAGTGTGCGTTACCAGAGACTCAGAGGTTCCTCTGTTCTGGTGCACCCCCTGGTGGAGAGCACCGTCACTACATGTATCACCTCGATAACAAACACAATGTCCGAGTCAGGCAGTTCTCTGATGCTAGTAGCCATTAGCAACATTAGCACCGTCATGCTAACAGATATTTAAGAGTGTTCTGAAATGTTTCAGCGAATTGAAAGTATATATTTTTGTTATCAAACTTTAAAGTTATTGTTGTGACTCTTTAAACGAAAGACGAAAAAAAAAACAGAAAGTTTGAAAAAACAACATTAGCATTTTAGCTGGATGATGACGGAACACAGCATGTTAGCGCCTCGACGGACGTAGCTTCCGGCAAAAAGAGTTTCCACACACGGGCCCTGAACGACTCACACTCTGTGGTCGGGGAGGATCTTCCCTCCGTCCTTGTACCAGGTGAGCAGCGGGCGAGGAAACGACGCCAGCGAGGGAAGACTCACGATGGCGGCTCGATCCTGCGCCACCGTCTTCCTCTGCTCCACGTCTGAGAACGAGCCCAGGTCTGAAGAACAACCACAGACACACAGTGAGATACCACACAAAAGAGACGAATAAAATATCTATATAATGAACATATTTCTGATGGAGAATTAAAAAAAAACATAAAAAGCAATAAAATAACAATAAATAACACACTTGTTTATACATTTTTAACTATTTAAATTCTACTTTTTTTCACCATTACAGTTTCATGTTTGAGATTATATTCATTTATATTGTAGCGTGTTTTACAATATATATATATTTTTAATGAATGATTCTTGTTTCGAATAATGTATTACAAGAAAATCGATGTAATTTGTGTTTTTTATTTATTTATTTGTATCTAAAGCCCAACATAAATAGTTTAGTAGTCATAATACTTTCTGTGGAAAAGGTGATCCATAAAAAAGTGAAATGATTTTATGGATCACCAACAAATGATCTCTACAGGACCAGCCTTGGTACTCACAGGCCACCTGCACCTCCACGCTCTGCTGGATCAGCGCCCCCATCCGGTTCCGGACCGAGCACTGGTACAGCCCGGCGTCCGTCCTCTTCACCGACGCCAGCGTCCACCTGTCGTACGGGAGGAAGAGCAGAGTGTGAGCGGGCAGCGTTCCACTCGTGTTCAGGACGACTTGTAACGGAGGGAGCAGTGGAGGAAACCTTCAGAGGTAGAAGATAGGAACATCAATTACTGCTGACTGATAATCAATTTTAAAAAAAGAAGAATAAAATGTGGACTAGAAAGAGTGCATGTGAGGTGTGAATGCTGACCCTGGTCTGCTGTGGAAGTATTAGTGGAAATAGTAGTTAAAGTAGAAGAAGTGGAATTAGTAGTAAAAATAGAAGAAGTAGAAAAGTAACATTAGTAGTAGAATTAGTAGTAAAAGTAGAAGTAGTAGTAGTATTAGTGGTAGAAGTAGTAGTGGAATTATTAGTGGAATTAGTAGTTAAAGTAGAAGAAGTGGAATTAGTAGTAAAAGGGGAAGTAGTAGTAGTAGTAGTAGTGGAAGTAGTAGTGGAAGTATTAGTGGAATTAGATGAAAAACTAGAACAAGTGAAATAGTTGTAAAGTAGAAGAAATGGAATTAATAGTAAAAATAGAAGAAGTAGAAAAGTAACAGTAATAGTAAAATTAGTAGTAAAAGTAGAAGTAGTAGTATTATTAGTGGTAGAAGTAGTAGTGGAATTAGTAGTTAAAGTAGAAGAAGTGGAATAAGTAGTAAAAGTGGAAGTAGTAGGAAAATAAAAGTAGTAGCAGAATTAGTAGTAAAATTAGAAGAAGTAGTAGTAGTAGTAGTAGTAAAAAGTAGTAGTGGAAGTATTAGTGGAATTAGATGTAAAACTAGAACAAGTGAAATAGTTGTAAAGTAGAAGAAATGGAATAAATAGTAAAAATAGAAGAAGTAGAAAAGTAACAGTAGTAGTAAAATTAGTAGTAAAAGTAGAAGTAGTAGTATTATTAGTGGTAGAAGTAGTAGTGGAATTAGTTGTTAAAGTAGAAGAAGTGGAATAAGTAGTAAAAGTGGAAGTAGTAGGAAAATAAAAGTAGTAGCAGAATTAGTAGTAAAATTAGAAGAAGTAGTAGTAGTAGTAGTAGTAAAAAGTAGTAGTGGAAGTAGAAGTAGTAAGATAAAGTGGAGTTGAAACATGAGTTCAAGATTTTCCCCATTAAAAAAAATGGGGTAGAAAAAGAGGAATAAAAGAAAAAGTGGAAGAGATAAAAGAAAGCTAGAACATAGCTCGCATTTCGGAAACGAGCTGAATTGATAAAAGTTTGAACGGTTCAAATCAGGAAAAATCTGTGGGAGGAGAAGTGGCACAAAGTTTAAGTCAGAATAAAACAGGATTTCCAATCAATTAACAAATAACATACGCTTACATTAAAAAAGCTAGTTTAAACACATTTTCAACAACAATTTACTAAATGGCTAAATATTTTGGAAAATAAATAACAAAACAACCGTGGAGTAAATCAAATATATATATACAAGTTAACGTAAGGAGAGGTTATAAAAGCGACACTATAGAAATGATAATAATAATAATAATAATTTAAAACTACAATTCAAAGTTCAGTATAAACAATAAGCAAACACACTCGTTGGATCTGCAACATCATTTTTGTGTGTTTCTGGTGAAGGTTAATGGACTTTTGATGGTCGCGGTTCTGGACCCGTCCCACTCCAGATGAAAGCAGGACCGCCAAGTGTGACACACTGACTGACAAGAATCCAACACTCACACAAGCAAACACACGCACAGGACATGCACGTCCAAAATAACCTCTATAGACAAATCATTTATTGATAAAATAAAGACTTTTCTAAGTGTAAACATGCATGTTTAACTTCAATGTTAAAATGTAGGAAACAGCTTTGATAAAAATTGGAATAAAATCAATTATTCTCAAATATTAAAAAGCAAAAAACAAAATTTCCAAATAAACAAATAAATAATTTGAAAGAATTTAAACTGAAAACCTCTGAACAAAAACTGAGTTATCGAGTGTTTTAAACAGGAAGTGACCCGGAAAAAGGAAGTAGCCGACCTGTACTGCGGGGTCCAGTCGGTGATGTTGCTGCCGTTGAGCGACCAGCGGTACTGCATCGGCCAGCTTCCCCCGGCTAGACAGGTCAGAACCAGCCTGTTGCCCTCCAGCACCAGCTGCCGGCCCAGTCCGGCGCCCAGCAGGTACGGCGCCACCTCTGGAAGAGACAGGACACGTCATCATATATAAGATTATGACCATTTTGGGTGACTTGGGGGCATCTCGAGGGGTTCCCCAGCCGCCGCGGGACAACATGGTCTTCACCGACTTGTCTGTGAGGCTCAGTTTGCTGGTGTTCACCACACTGTTGATTCATCAAGTGTATAAATACCGGCGCTCGCCGTTCATTACGTTAACGGCCCCCCCGAAGTGCCTCGCTGTCACTATTACGACTCGGAGACTCGGGCGAGAGCGGCGAAGTTATCAGATTAAAGCGCCATCAAACTCGTTCTGTCGTCGTAATCGAATCAGCGGCAACGCGGCACCGTCGCTGAAATGAGCCCTGATTTAATCAATAATGTCTGCACTATTGACCTTTGACCTGTGTGAGTCAGTGAGTGTGTGTGTGAGAGACGAGTGTATTCACTGTAAATGTTTCTTCAGCTCTCGGCAGGTTCTTAAGAGATTGTTCTTCAGTGACTGACCCTGATGCTACTACACACAAACACACACTCTCTCACACACACATGGTCTCACACGTATTAACACAAAAGTATATAAAAGTATACACAAGCTAACAAAGACATGCTAGCACTTCCGCATGTAAACAAGTTTGTTTTATTTTGTGTGTTTATTTATTTTATATAACTCAACAACACAAACAAATCCAGTTGGCATTAAACACATTCTTACACACACTCGCACAGACACACACATCATCAGATGCCAGAGTGGCTGCGAAGTGACATTTAAGACGCCGGGTCCACGAGAGTCGCCCGACAGAACCGGGACGGTCGGACCGCGGCGGCGTGACGGACGTGTCCGTCAGACGCCACGAGATCTTCTCGAAAAGATCCTCGTGAATACCAGATGATCGACAGCGATGCCAGACGTGTGACCCGGCGGGCGGGTAACCGCGGCAACGCATTAACATCCTGGAGAGAAAAAATGCCTAAAAAGAAATATACGTGCGTCCGTCAATCACCTGTCGTCTCTTCTGCTTCATGTGTCAATCAAAGCGGAGGGAAGGCTGTGAGCGTCATGTGCTGCTCAAACTCATCCAGAGACTAGAACCAGCACTGAAGGCTTAACTTCATGGGTTCGGTGGAGGTCCGGGCGTGGGGGGTGTGGGACGACTAGAAGTGACAAGCGTGGAGGCGTGAACTTGCCTGGGGTCGGATATGAAGGTCAACTGCTCACCAAATGATCGTCAGATTCAGCTTCTGCGCCTCGTTGTCGACCTGTGTCGTCACTTAACTGCTTTCATTGGATCTGATATATATCACGAGGTGGGAATCTAACCATCAACCCCATGACGACGTCACTTCATGTATCCTCACCAGGTCCACGTGACACTGTGTGTGTGTCTGTGTGTGTGACCTGAGATCGCAGGTCAAGCGGCAGCAGGAAGATAGAGCGGGTCGTGTGTCAGAAAGTAGGGCCGTGATACTGTGCATGGATTTGTGTATTAGTTGTTGTGTAATCAGGTGGAAGATATTGTGTGATCAGTGACATTTAAGAGAAGCCTTAAACTGTAGGACGCACACAAGCAAGCACATACTCACACACAAGCGTACGCACACAAGCACACATGAACACAAGCAGCCACACACACACAAGCAAGCACACCTAAACACAAACATACACACATAAGCAATTGCGCACACACACACCAACAAGCATGCATTACACACAAATATACAAATACACAACCATACACACACATGCATACACATACACACAAAAGCAAGCACATATACACACACAGACATACAAACAAATACAGTACTCACACAAGCATGCACACACACACAAACATACACTCACAAGCATGTCTCACACACAAATTTACAAACACAAGCAAGCACATGACACACACAAACAGGCATCACACGCACACAAATATGGACAAAAAATAACACATCTCTCTCTCACACACAAGCAAGCATACAAGCTTAGACACACACAAATAACAAAACACAAACATAAACACACAAGCGCACAAGCATAGACACACACACACACAAGCAAGCGCACAAACATACGCACCACTATGGAAAAAAGATCACCTCTCTGTCACTACACAACATAAACACTCTAATTACAGCTGCTTCACACACAAACACACACTCGTCATGACAGGAATATTGCTGCTGTTAGCAGGACACGAGGGAAAGTCTGAAAATTCCTGTGGTCGGTGATCTTAGGGAGGACATGAGGTCTCACTCTGCTTCAGGTTCTTGTCACATTTCATCAGAGCTGTTCACGTCAGGGCCACGGGCCACACACACACACACACACACACACACGAGCACACATGTGCACACACACTCACATCCTGCGGCGCACACTTCTACAAGGTTCAAACCTGTGAAGTTCTAATCGTGTGTCACATCTCACTCTAGTTTCACACCTACTGCTGCAAACACACACTCTTAAACACACACTCTCAAACACACACTTTCTCACTCCATCTGGCACGTCTAGTAGTGTGTGTACTTGACGTGACTCTTAACTGAAGTGGAGTCCTTCACCCCGATGTCTACTTTTGCTTTTACCAGGAAGTTGAAGCATGTCTACGTTGAGTGTTGCACTTCCTGTTCTTCCACTGCTACACACACTAAAAACCACATAAAGCTGGAGAGCCTGCTCGCAGTGAGCATCCCAAAAACCCGCAGCTGAATATCGACTGTTCCAGGTTTTCATTCCCGGATCAGGTTCAAGATGTCGGATTAATAATTCAGGATTATCGACGTTTTAAATCTGACGCAAGACGGTGGTCACGGTGGACTCGTTATAACAGGGTCTCACCAGAGAGTCTCACCGGAGAGTCTCACCGAGGTCGTGTCACAGAGGGAGGGGGGTTGGATCTGAGGAGTCGCACCTCTGGAGGGCCGCGGGATGAATATTTGAAGGCTGATTGACCCGGGTGAGCTGGAACTCCCTGAACCGGTCCCGACCACTCGACGCACAAGCTTCTGTGGTTGTTGTTAGCTTTAGCGGTTTTCAGCCGGTACAGGATGTTAGCGCTACACCGGCTGCGCATGCTACTTGTGCTAACACAGGTGTGTGTTGGACAGAAAAGGTGATATGTATCACAACACAACAGGAACAAGTATATATGTGTAGCATTGTCGAGTACTTGACTCTTGACGAAGCCGTAACTGCTTTGTTTTGAGTCGACTGTATCCTCTCGTCCTCAGTCATCGCCAGCCTTTCGCTGGATTACATTGTTCCTTAAGCCGCGAAGGACTTAACGACTGCTGCCATCTAGTGGCCAGAAGTTTAATGGCGAGACAAAAATGAAAAAACCTTGTGGACTGCCTTGCAATATTTGACCAAAAGACAGGTTTTCCAGTTTGTGGTGAACCTTTAGCTGGGTTACTCCGACCTAGAATCACAAGGATGGTGGTTTTGCTAAAGCGCTACTCATAAACGAATGAACCTGTGAATTTGAGCGGTACCAGCTAACCGTTAGCCATAGCGAGGATCTCTTCATATCGACACCAGCAGCTCGCTGACACAACATTTGAAGGGCAGACGAAACGCTCCAAGAAACAAATAAAAAAACAAACTTCTTTCACAGCAGATAGATACGGAGGTCAAGCACCGCCGCCGCCGCCGCCGCGCAGATGTTTCCACTAATAGCAAACAAGTTAAGCGCTAACGACTCGCTCTCTGTTCCTACAGTCATTTGTTCTCTTGCCCCGCTGCCTCGTCCCCCGGCGCGCCAGGTAGACGCTCCGGCAGATATTTATAGATTTTCATCGGGTGAGACGGGAAGACGCTTGTTAGCAGAGTCTCTAATCATGAACGCGGGAAACTTTCTCCTCGCCCCGGTTTAGCGTGTCAGATGTGACAGCAGGGATGACGCCGCGTCATCATTATCCGCGACAGCTTCTTGAAGAGCGAGGAGATGCTAGGAATGTTCAGAGGACGACCTCGGACTGACCCTGAGTCCGATAAAAAACCTAGAGAGTCGTCACAGCAACAGTAGCTCCAGAGAGAGTGCACTCTGATCAACGACTTGTGTCTTTATTTCTCGGTGCTGATCCTCATCCCAGAAGAACCTGGTGATCGATGACGGGAAGATCATTACGTCAACTCTCTTAGTGTGTGTGTGTGAGACATCCTTGTCCGTGTGTCCATTTGTGTGAGTCCTTCACAAAAAAAAGCTGCACTGACATTACAAAATGAGTCACTGTGTGCGTTCAAATGGGTCACGAAGTTTGTACTTTAGCGTGTGTTCATTTGTGTTTAGGTGTGTGTTCAAGTGTGCCACCAAGTGTGCAATCTTATTTGTGATCAAGTGGGTCACAAAGTGTGTAGTCTTGTGCGTTTGATTGCATATCTAGGTGCGTGTTCAAGTGTGTTAACAAGTGTAATCGATTGTGTGTTTTATTCTGTGTAAATTGTGTGTTCAAGTGGGTTAACAAGTGTGTAATCCAGTGTTTTATTTTTTTATAGTGTGCCCTTTAAATATTTGTTGAAGTGTGTGCTCAAGTTGGTTACATAGTGTGTAATCTATTGTGTGTTTTAGTGTACCTAAATGTGCGTTCAATAGGTTAAACAAGTGTGTAATCTATTGTCTGTTTTAGTTTACCTAAATGTGTGTTCAAGCGGTTAAACAAGTGTCTAATATATAGTGTGTTTTAGTGCACCTAAATGTGTGTTCTAGCGGTTAAACAAGTGTGTAATCTATTGTGTGTTTTAGTGTACCTAAATGTGTGTTCAAGAGGTTAAACAAGTGTGTTTTCTATTGTGTGTTTTAGTGTACCTAAATGTGTGTTCAAGAGGTTAAACAAGTGTGTAATCTATTGTGTGTTTTAGTGTACCTACATGTGTGTTTAAGCGGTTAAAGAAGTGTGTTTTCTATTGTGTGTTTTAGTGTACCTAAATGTGTTTTCAAGAGGTTAAACAAGTGTGTAATCTATTGTGTGTTTTAGCGTACCTACATCTGTGTTCAAGCGGTTAAAGAAGTGTGTAATCTATTGTGTGTTTTAGTGTACCTAATTGTGTGTTGAAGCGGTTAAACAAGTGTGTAATCTATAAAATGAGTCTATTCAACCAGCATAGGAATTCTTCCACCTGAAGGTTCCTGGAAGGTGACAACATTTGCGGTTAAACAAGTGTGTAATCTATTGTGTGTTTTAGTGTACCTAGATGTGTGTTCAATCGGTTAAACAAGTGTGTTTTCTATTGTGTGTTTTAGTGTACCTAAATGTATGTTCAAGAGGTTAAACAAGTGTGTTTTCTATTGTGTGTTTTGGTGTACCTAAATTTGTGTTCAAGCGGTTAAACAAGTGTGTAATCTATTGTGTGTTTTAGTGTACTTAATGTGTGTTCAAGCGGTTAAAGAAGTGTGTAATCTATTGTGTGTTTTAGTGTACCTACATGTGTGTTCAAGCGGTTAAACAAGTGTGTAATCTATTGTGTGTTTTAGTGTACCTACATGTGTGTTCAAGCGGTTAAACACGTGTGTTATCTCATTTGTATTTTAGTGAGCTCAAGTTTTGATTCAGGTGAGTTCAAGTGGGTCAACAAGTGTGTAGTCTAGTGTGTTTGAGTGGGTGCTTAGGTGGGTGTTGAGTGTGTTGACAAGTGAAATATAGTGTTCAATAGTGTACATGATGTCATGATGTCATTGGAGTCGTGATGTCATTGGAGTCATGAAGTCATTGGAGTCATGATAACATTGGAGTCATGATGTCATGGGAGTCATGATAACATTGGAGTCATGAGGTCATGATGTCATTGGAGTCATGAGGTCATGATGTCATTGGAGTCATGAGGTCATGATGTCATTGGAGTCATGAGGTCATGATGTCATTGGAGTCATGAAGTCATTGGAGTCATGATTTCATGATGTCATGACGTCATTGGAGTCATGATGTCATTGGAGTCATGAAGTCATTGGAGTCATGATGTCATGATGTCATTGGAGTCATGAAGTCATTGGAGTCATGATGTCATGGGAGTCATCATAACATTGGAGTCATGATGTCATGATGTCATTGGAGTCATGATGTCATGATGTCATTGGAGTCATGATGTCATGGGAGTCATCATAACATTGGAGTCATGATGTCATGATGTCATTGGAGTCATGATGTCATGATGTCATTGGAGTCATGATGTCATTGGAGTCATGAAGTCATTGGAGTCATGATGTCATGATGTCATTGGAGTCATGAAGTCATTGGAGTCATGATGTCAATATGTCATGATGTCATGATGTCATGATGTCATTGGAGTCATGAAGTCATTGGAGTCATGATGTCAATATGTCATGATGTCATGATGTAAGTAAGTAAGTAAGTAAGTAATATATATTTATATAGCGCTTTTCGAGACCAGGGTCACAAAGCGCTTTAACAATCAAAACAATACTCAAAACAGTACATACTTCAAAGATCAAGACAACACCGAGAACAACACAGGAGTTCGAGAAATTCAAGGAAAAGCCTGAACAAATAGAAACGTCTTAAGATGTTTCTTAAAGGAGTCAGTAGACTCCATCAAGCGCAAAGAGAGAGGAAGATTGTTCCAAAGCTTAGGAGCAACAGCCTGAAAAGATTTCTCTCCTCTGGTCCTGAGCCGTGTGCGTGGAACCATAAGTAGATTCTGATCCACAGACCTCAGAGCCCGAGCTGGGGTGTAAGGCTGGATCAGATCAGTGATGTAAGGAGGAGCCTGACCATGAATAGCTCTGAAAGTAAGAACCAGAATTTTAAAGTTGATCCTGAAAGAAACTGGAAGCCAGTGAAGAGTTTTAAGGACCGGAGAAATGTGAGTTCTTCTACTAGAGCGGGTCAGAATTCTCGCTGCAGAGTTCTGAATCAACTGCAGACGAGACAGCTCCTTCTTGTTAAGACATGAAAACAAACTGTTACAATAGTCCAGACGAGAAGAAACAAACGCATGGATTACAAGCTCCAGATCATGTTGTGACAGCATTTTCCTAAGTTTAGAGATTTTTCTCAGTTGAAGGAAACAGTTTCTGGTCAGTTTTCTACAGTGTTGAACAAGAGACATGTCTTTATCAAATACAACACCCAGGTTTCTCAGGCTCAGTTTGACAGACTGACCTAAGTCACCCAAGTACTGACTCAACCCTGGAATCGTATCATCAGGAGCAATCACCAGAGTTTCAGTTTTGTCCACATTAAGCTGTAAAGTGTTTTCACTCAGCCATTGTTTGATTTCTAGCAAACAATTGACTAAGCTGTTCAGCCTTTGGGGCTCAGTTGGGTCAAAAGAGCAGTAGAGCTGGATGTCATCAGCAAAAATGTGATAAGAAACATCTGGAAATCTCTGAATGATTTTACCAAGGGGAATCAAGTACAGCAAAAACAATAAAGGACCCAGAACAGAACCTTGAGGGACTCCACACAACAGATCTGCCGATTCAGACCTCATTTGATTGGCAGATACACTAAAACTGCGCCCAGAAAGGTAAGATGAGAACCATTCTAACACAGACCCAGACAGTCCCACTTCATCCCTTAGTCTTCTCAGCAGGATCTGGTGATCAACTGTGTCAAAGGCTGACGACAGATCCAAGAGAACCAGAACAGTGAATTTACCAGAGTCAGCCGACATCATGATGTCACTGGACACTTTCAGTAAAGCTGTCTCCGTAGAGTGATGTTTACGGAAGCCAGACTGAAACTTCTCATGGATGTCGCTCTGATCCAAGAACAAAGACAGCTGCTCGGACACCACCTTCTCCAAGATCTTGGACAAGAAAGGGAGCTTAGAAATAGGCCTGAAATTACTGAGGTCAGTTGGGTCTAAGCCTGGTTTTTTGAGCAGAGGCTCCACAATGGCATGTTTAAATGCATTGGGAAAAAACCCTGTGGAAAGGGAGAGGTTCACCATATTGGTAACCCAGGGGCCAATTACATCAAATACTTTGATAAAAAGCCTACAAGGAAGGACGTCATCTGAGCAAGAGGAGGGTTTCATCTTGTTCACTAGTGCTGAAATATCACCCAAAGATACAGCAGAGAAGGATGACCAAGAGGAGGAGATGGGCTCAGAGACAGTAGGGGTTCCCAACAAAGGGGGAGAGATTTTCTCTTTGATCAATTTAATTTTGTCAATGAAAAATCTCAACAATGCATTGCTGTCAGCTTCACAGAAGACCGGCGTGATTTGAGGAGCAGGAGACACGAGAGAATTAATCGTGTCAAACAAAACTTTGGGGTTTTTCCTATTTGCTGCTACCAGTTTTCTGATGTAATCAGATCTAGCAGTTTCTACCATCTCATTGTAAGAAGTCAACAGATCCCTGAGGTGAAGTCTGTGCACCTCAAGTTTAGTAGACTTCCAGAGACGCTCAGTCTTTCGACAAAGTCTCCTCAGACTCAGGAGATCTTCATTTGTCCAAGGGCACCGTTTTTTCTGAATTTTCAAGTTCGATTTAACAGGTGCCACTTGATCTAGTATTTCAACACAATGATCAGTAAAACAGTGAATCAAACTGTCCACATCTGGACAGTCATCAAAGGAAAGACGGTCAAACATAGCAGAAAAACTGTCTGCAGTATCGGCTGAGATGACACGCCTCTGAGACCTAACTTTCAAAGGCTTAGGTTCAGGGATGAAGTCCAGGTTGAACAAGACAAGAGAATGATCACTCAGATGGACATCATGTACAGATACATTAGAAATGTTCAGGCCAAGAGTAAAAACTAAGTCTAAAATGTGGCCTTTTTGATGAGTGGGTTCAGAAACATGTTGCTCAAAATTAAAGGCTTCAGTTAAAGTTAAAAGTTCTTTAGCAGAACAAGATGTGACGTCATCAACATGAAGATTAAAGTCTCCAAGAATAAGAACAGATTCCATCTGAATAATGGAAGATAAGAAGTCACTAAAGTCTTTCAAGAACATCGCCGCAGGACCAGGCGGACGGTAGATTGACACACAATAGAAAGGTCTTGTAGAACCAACCAAGATCATCTGAGACTCAAAAGAAGTGAATTCCTGTGTCTGAATCACTTTGCAAGAACAACTCTCCCTAAAAACAGTAGCAAGACCTCCTCCACGACCAGAGAGGCGAGGCTTCCCCAGGACAGCGCTCCCTACTGGACAGAGTTCGTTCAGATGAATAAACTCTTCCTCTCTCTGCCAAGTCTCAGAAAGACATAATAAATCCAAATTAACTCTTGTGAAAAGATCATTAAGAATAAAGGATTTATTAGTAATGGAGCGAACATTAAGAAGTCCCACATTCAGCACCGATGACGTCACTGACGACGCCGCGTCACTGACAGGCGCGCAGAGCGGGATCTTTTGAAGCGAACAGCGGTCACGTGGGTACCAGCTGTCACTGAAGTTCAACTCGGTTGTAAAAGTCGAATTAAAGAGAGGAAATGAAAAAATCTTACCACCTTTCGTTGAGGTCTGGACAGACGGCAGCGCTGATGTGTCGTCACACACAGTGAGAGGAATGTCGATCAAACACCGATGACGTTCGATGACGTCAGAGTTGTTCCGAGCGATCGCAACTGCACGTCTCATCCTGACCTGTACTCCAGCCCGACTCGATCCCTTGTGGAAATCGCCCGGTACTCGAGAGATCAAACGATATTCCACAGAGTCCGAGTCGATGAGAAGCGGAGCCGGAAACACGTTCACCGGACGTTGGTAACGGTCGCGAGTGAAGTCCTCCATCGACTCTCTGATGTTGAAAAGAGCATCACGATCATAGATCCGAGATGCTTGAGACATATCTTAAGTGATATGAGCATAAAATCCGGACAAGTAGTCGTTAAAACGACTGTTTTTGGCAATTATTGCAGGAGCTCACGTTTCAAGCAGCCGATCAAAGGCTCACCGGAAGCGGAAGTGAAGGTGATACATTAAAAGTGTCATACATGATGTCATGATGTCATTGGAGTCATGATGTCAATATGTCATGATGTCATGATGTCATTGGAGTCATGATGTCATGATGTCATGATGTCATTGGAGTCATGATGTCATGATGTCATGATGTCATTGGAGTCATGATGTCAATATGTCATGATGTCATGATGTCATTGGAGTCATGATGTCAATATGTCATGATGTCATTGGAGTCATGATGTCATGATGTCATGATGTCATTGGAGTCATGATGTCATGATGTCATTCGTCCTCCTCCCTCCATCAGTACCGTTGCTGCTGAACATGTTCGTTCATCATCGCCCACGTCTACTTTCACACACAGTCAGCACTTTCACTCACTCGCTACTTTCAGTCCCTTCATCCTCTTCTTTTATCGTTTGCACGGCGACGGTCGCGCTGCCACATCGGATCAGTCGAACTCGTCTGACTCAAATTAGAAACCAGAAGCTCTGACTCTCACTTCTGGAGATAAAACTCGTCCCATTTGGTTTCAATTTTCATCTCATGTTGATTTTTAATCTCATTTTTAAGCGTTTAGGTCATAATTCACTTTCATTCTTCTCTCTCGTTTCATGGCTTCCCATCTTCACCTCTTCTCACCTCTCCTCAGAAAGTTATTCTGGTGTTTAAAAACCAGAGCAGATAAAGAGGAAGAAGTGGAGGATTGAGTTGAAGGACGAGAGAGAGTCCGATTGGTTCTGACCCGTTCTACAAGACGAGTCTATTCAACCAGGATAAGAATTCTTCCACCTGAAGGTTCCTGGAAGGTGACAACACTTGTGATGCAGAAGAGACTGTTCATCTCACCTGCAGGATTTAAACACACACTGGTTAAATCTCACACCCTCTCATTGAACACAGCAGATCATGAGCCGCTCACATGTTTCTTAGTGTTTCTTAGTGTGTGTTCAAGTGTCTGTTTCCATGTGTGTTCAAGTGTGTCACTAAGTGTTTGTTTTCATGTGTGTTCAAGTGTGTGACTTAGTATGTGTTCAAGTGTGTGTCTTAGTGTGTTGCTTAGTGTGTGTTCAAGTGTTTGTGTTTGTGTGTGTTCAAGTGTGTGTCTTAGTGTGTTTTCAAGTGTGTGTTTTCATGTGTATGTTTTCATGTGTGTTCAAGTGTGTGTCTTAGGGTGTGCCTTAGTGTGTGTCTTAGTGTGTGTTTTCATGTTGGTTTAAATGTGTCTTCAAGTAAGTAAGTAAGTAAGTAATATTTACAAGTGTATGTCTTAGTGTGTGTTTTCATGTATGTTTTGGTGTTTGTTCAAGTGTGTGTCTTAGTGGGTTTCTTAGAGTGTGTCTTAGGGTGTGCCTTAGTGTGTGTATTAGTTTGTGTCTTAGTGTGTGTTTTCATGTGTGTTTAAGTGTGTCTTCAACTGGGTTTATAAGTGAGTGTCTTTGTGTGTGTCTTTGAATGTGTTCAAGTGTGTGTCTTAGTGTGTGTCTTAGTGTGTGTCCAAGTGTGTGCCACAGTAAGACACATACTGTGTCTTAAAGTTTGTGTTCAAGTGTGTCTTAGTGTTTATAAAGGTTTGTGTACAAGTGTGTGTTCAAATGTGTCCTAGTCTTTGTCCTAGATTTGTGTTTAAGTGTGTGTCTTACTGTGTATTAAAATTTGTGTTCAAGTTTGTGTCTTAGTGTGTATTAAAGTTTGTGTTCAAGTGTGTGTCTTAGGTTTGTGTTTAAGTGTGTGTCTTAGTACGTGTCTGATTGAGTGTCTTGGTGTGTGTTTAAGTATGTGTCTTGGTGTGTGATGAAGTGTGTGTCTTACTGTGTGTTCAAGTTAATGACCAGGCGTGTGCTCAGGTTTGTGTTCAAGTGTGTGTTCAAGTGTTGATAAATGCACAACATTGCCGTGGAGACCGAGATCTGACTTTCACAATTCCGACGTCAAGCCGAGCCACGCGATGCAGGGGGAGGAGGGAGAGGGATTTCAGTTGGGAATACACAATGGTGGATCCACGGGGGGTCTACGAGCAAACAGGATCAGCGAGAACAAAAACTGCAGTGATCACCGGGGGCGTCTTTGCACACAAACTCCAAATATCACGTTGATAAGTGGAAGGTCTAATTAATCAAGCTCGTCAGCAGGAGGGAACAGCAGCGTCTCCTGAGGATTTAATATTCACCAGAGACCTGACACTCTTCTCGCCAGGAGTCGAAGCTAGAAAGACTTGTTGTGTTGTCGACCTGGTGTTCTGGAGATTATACTGTCAGTGTGTGTGCATGTGTGTGTATACATGGGTGTTGTGTATGTGTCTCAGAGTGAACATGCATGGATGTTGTGCGTGTGTCTCAGTGTGTGCATGCATGGGTCTTTGTGTACATGTACTATGTATATGTGTGCATGTGTGAGTGTGTGTGTCAGGTTGAGATTTGTGTGTGTATGTGTGAATGTGTGTGTTCGTTTGTGCATGGGTGTGTTTGTACATATTTGTACTGTGTGTCAGGTTTAGATTAGTGTGTTCATGTGTGAGTGATGTGTGTGTGTCAGTGTGTGCATGCATGGGTGTGTGAGTGTACATATGTGTGTGCATGTGTTCATTTGTCTATGTGTGTGCATGCATGGGTATGTGTGTGCACATATTTGTGTGCATGTGTGAGTGTGTGTCAGTGTGTGCATGCATGGGTGTGTGAGTGTACATATTTGTGTGCATGTGTTCATTTGTGTATGTGTGTGCATGCATGGGTATGTGTGTGTACATATTTGTGTGCATGTGTGAGTGTGTGTCAGTGTGTGCATGCATGTGTGTGAGTGTACATATTTGTGTGCATGTGTTCATTTGTGTATGTGTGTGCATGCATGGGTATGTGTGTGTACATATTTGTGTGCATGTGTGAGTGTGTGTCAGTGTGTGCATGCATGGGTGTGTGTGTGTATATAGTTTTGTGAGTGTCTAGGTGTGTTCATTTGTGTATGTGTGTGCAAACATGGGCTGTGTGTTTGTGTATATTTGTGTATATGTGTGGGAGTATGGGTGTGGGTTTGTGTATATTCGTGTATGTGTGTGTGTAGTCGACACTCGTACAGTGTGTCGAGGAAAAGGCTTGATGCCACCGTACTGCCGTGCCTCGGGCAAGAACAGCAGTTATGATGAACAAAGTTTAACAAAAAATCCTGTTAGCATGCGACCGTGCCAAGACTCCATGTGTGTGTGTGTGTGTGTGTGTGTGTGTGTGTGTGTCTGCATGTGTGTAGGTGTGGATGTGTGCAGCTGTCGCACAGCAGATTGTCTCATCCCTCATCACTGCGTGGTCGTCAGGTCAGAGGCGGCTTTGATGTCTTTGATGATATAAAACCTGTCAAGTGGAGACACGAGCTGCTGCCACCTGAGAGTGTGTGTCACTGTACGTGTGTGTGTGTTTGTTTGTACGTACGTACGCAAGCCTGTGTGTTTGTGAGTCAATGTCTGCTTCTGCATGTGTTTGACTGTGTGTGTGTGTGAGAGAGAGAGATTGGAAGAGGCCTCAGAGGTTAAGTGTTAGATCATTGAGCTGAACATCTGAAAGCTTTGATCCTCAGAAGCTTCGGAGCAATAATCTCTGTCAACAAGAAGAAATAGTTGACCTCAACCTGCAGACCTGCTCTATGTAGACTAGTTCTATCTAAGACCTGCTCTATGTATACTAGTTCGATCTAGAACTTCTCTATGTAGACTAGTTATATCTAGACCTGCTCTATGTAGACTAGTTATATCTAGACCTGCTCTATGTATAGTAGTTCTATCTAGAACTTCTCTATGTAGACTAGTTATATCTAGACCTGCTCTATGTATACTAGTTCTATCTAGAACTTCTCTATGTAGACTAGTTCTATCTAGACCTGCTCTATGTATACTAGTTCTATCTAGAACTTCTCTATGTAGACTAGTTCTATCTAGACCTGCTCTATGTATACTAGTTCTATCTAGAACTTCTCTATGTAGACTAGTTATATCTAGAACTGCTCTATGTATACTAGTTATATCTAGAACTTCTCTATGTAGACTAGTTATATCTAGACCTGCTCTATATATACTAGTTCTATCTAGAACTTCTCTATGTAGACTAGTTATATCTAGACCTGCTCTATGTAGACTAGTTATATCACGACCTGCTCTATGTAGACTATTCCTATCTATAACTACTCTATGTAGACTATTTATATCTATAACTGCTCTATGTAGACTAGTTCGATCTAGACCTGCTCTATGTAGACCAGTTCTATCTATAACTGCTCTATGTAGACTAGTTATATCTAGACCTGCTCTATGTAGACTAGTTCTATCTAGACCTTCTCTATGTAGACTAGTTCTATCTAGACCTGCTCTATGTAGACTAGTTCTATCTAGACCTGCTCTATTAGACTAGTTCTATCTAGACCTGCTATCTATCACAGAAGGATCCTGATCAGGTCTGGAATGTTCCCAGGTCAACCATGTTCCCTTGACATCCTGCTGACTCACTCTCGCTCTCATTGTCACGCCTCTACATTTATCCAGCCCTGAGGGAACCATGATCGAGATAATCTGGTCCTCGCTGCAGCGCCTCCTTCTCTTCCTGCTCCTCACTTCCCTGAGCTGTTAGCGTCGTCAGTGTCCAGTCTCCCGCAGACTCTCCTGCCTCTGCTCCCTGTCCATCAAATCCCGAACAAGTGGAATGTCAAGCTCCAGCGACTTGAGAGGAAGTGAAGGATGATCGATGACCAAACTTTCATCCAGTGTTGATGTGAGGAAGATTCTTTGAAACACAATAAAACGGATCATTTACGGGAAATATTAATGGGAAGCATCAGTTCTTGGCTCCTCCTCCAGCACGAGCGACTGAAGCTGACAGCGGCGCCGAGGAAGCATCAGTGTGTTGATGTGTTTGTGAGTGAGGACGCGGCAGGAAGTGACAGTTTAATCACTTCCTCTCAGACAGGTTATTCATCATAGCGGACGTCAGACGAGGACAGAAGAGCGAGAGTCACCAACATTAGCATGTGTAGCGTTAGCGCTCGCAGCAATGACTGCTGTGTCCATACCTGTGTGTGTGTGTCTTTATCCTCGTGTGTGTCTGTTTACTTATTTGTGTGACTCTATAGTGTACCTGTGATGTGACCATACCTCTCTGTGTGTGTGTCTCTTTATCCTTGTGTGTGTTTGTGTACTTATTTGTGTGTCTCTATAGTGTACCTGTGGTGTGACCATACCTCTCTTTGTGTGTGTCTCTTTATCCTTGTGTGTCTGTATACTTATTTGTGTGTCTCTATAGTGTACCTGTGGTGTGACTATCTCTCTCTGTGTGTGTGTCTCTTTATCCTTGTGTGTCTGTATACTTATTTGTGTGTCTCTATAGTGTACCTGTGGTGTGACCATACCTCTTTGTGTGTGTGTCTCTTTATCCTTGTGTGTCTGTATACGTATTTGTGTGTCTCTATAGTGTACCTGATGTGTGACCATACTTCTCTGTGTGTGTCTCTTTATCCTTGTGTGTGTCTGTATACTTATTGGTGTGTGTCTATAGTGTACCTGATGTGTGACCATACCTCTCTGTGTGTCTCTTCATCCATGTGAGTGTCTGTATACTTTTTGTATGTCTAAAATGTTTACCTGATGCATGTCTTTACTTTTCTGTGTGTGTCTCTAAACCATATGTGTGTGTCTATGTGTTTGTGTGTTTCTATAGCCTACCTGATTTGTTGGGTTTACCTTATTGTGTGTGTGCACTAATACATGCCCATACTATTCTGTGTGTCTCCAAATCCATGTGTGTGTATATCTACATACTTGTGTGTTTGTGCTCTATAGTGTACAGTATATAGTGTTTGTGTGTGTCTGTGTACATGTTTGTCTGTCTAACTAGTTTACTTGATGGAAGCCCGATAGAAACTTCTCATGGATGTCGCTCTGATCCAGGAACAACAATAGCTGTTCAAAGACCACCTTCTCCACAATCTTGCACGAGAACGGGAGCTTAGAAATAGTTAATAATAGTTTAAAACAGTGGAAAAGGGAGAGGTTTACCATTTTTGTAACCCAGGACCCATTTACATCAAACAGTTTAATAAAGAGCCAACACGGACGGACGTCGGAGGAGGGTTTCATCTTGCTCACCAGTGCTGAAATATGAGCCAGAGTCACAGTGTTAAAGGAAGACCACAGGCTGGAGACAGGCTCAGTGACAGCAGGGGTTGCACACATAAGGGAAGGGACTTTTCTCATTGATCATATTCTGTTGGTGAAAAAATCTCAACAAAGCACTGCTGTCAGCTTCACAGAAGACAGGGGTGATTGGAGCAGCAGGACACGCGAGATATTTTATCGTGTCAAACAACACTTTGGGGTTTTTCCTATTTGCTGCTACCAGTTTCCAAATGAAATCAGATCTGACAGTTTCCATCATGTTATTGTAAGAGGACATCAGATCCCTGAGGTGAAGTCTGTGCAACTCAAGTTTAGACGCTCAGTCTTCGACAAAGTATCTTCGGACTCAGGAGATCTTCATTTGTCCAAGGGCACCGTTTTTTTGTCTGGATTGTCAATTTTATCGATCTACAAAGCACAAAACCAACACAAAAAACCAAATCCCTCAGAGAGCAGTTTGCTGACCAGCTGATCAATACTCCGACGCAGGAGCCCGTTGTCTCTCATCAGAGCAATCGGAGGATGAGCGCGATAATGAATCAGTGTGCCGGAGGAAGAGGCGTGTATCATGGGTCAGGTTTTATCTTCTCTGGTCATCGCCTTTGGACCCGCCGACACCGGAGGACTCGTCAAATTAAAACGGGTCGCAGGTCAGCGGCAGTTGGAGAGGAATAATCGCACTGATCTGAGGACAAAATGGATTTTAGATTACATGTGACCTGCAGGAGCACAAGGAGAGACGGAGCGCTGATGAGACGAGAGTGGAGGAACAGGAAGTTGTCGTCTCATCGCTCATGTGACGATCTGTGTACTATAGGAATGTGAAGGATGTGTTTGCTGTGAGTGTATCTTTAAATATGTGTGTGTATGACTTCACATCCATGTGTCTATACCTGTATGTGCGTCTCTTTACACCTGTATATGTGTCTAAATGTGTGTATGACTTTACATCCATATGTCTATACCTGTATGTGTGTCTCTTTACACCTGTATGTGTGTCTAAATGTGTGTATGCCTTTCGTCCATGTGTCTATACCTGTATGTGCGTCTCTTTACACCTGTATGTGTGTCTAAATGTGTGTATGCCTTTCGTCCATGTGTCTATACCTGTATGTGTGTCTCAATGGGTGTATGACTTTACATCCATGTGTTTATACTTGTATGTGTGTCTCTTTACACCTGTATGTGTGTCTAAATGTGTTTCTATGACTTACACCTATGTGTCTTTACCTGTATGTTTGTTTCTTTACATCTGTATTTGTGTCTTTTAAACCTGTATGTGTGTATAAATGTATGTCTATGACTTTACATATATGTGACTATACCTGTATGTGTGTCTTTTTACACCTGTGTGTGTCTCTTTACACCTGTATGTGTGTCTTTTCACACCTGTATGTGTGTATGACTTAATATCCATGTGTCTATACCTGTATGTGTGTCTAGTTACACCTGTTTGTGTTTTCAAATGTGTGTGAGTGTGTTAACAGGTGTGTGTCTTGTTTATGTGTGTGTTTATACCTGTGAGTCTATACTTGTATCTGTCACTACAACAACACAAACATGTCCAAAATGAAATAAAGAGTTAAAAGTGAAAACAAAAACATAAAAATCAAAGTTGGCGAATCATGTGTCCAGAGCTTTGAACAAAGGTGTCAAACTCAAGGAGTTTGGACCAAAGTTATTTATTAGGAAATTAAGTTTTATTAAGTTAATAACTTAACTTAATTTAAACTTATTAAGTTTTGTCAAAGACAGGCTGCAGGTTTCAGAAACACAACTGGATGAAGAAAAGTTTCTCACAGAAAACTGAATGTTACAACTATCAACCAGTAAATAAATGTCCTAGTTATCACAGCCACACATCATCCTTTCACACAACATACTAATACAGGTATCCCCCCAAAGTCCAGTTACTCACTTCCGGAAATGTGTAGTACATTATACTGTACAAATACTAAATTGATTGCAAAAAGAAAAACCCTAAGATGACTCAGCAGAAAAACTTTCATGTGCAAAGAAAGTTTGGGTCTTTGAAGCTTCATGACGAGAGACTTTCTCCGGCTCCAAGGGGTCACATGGAGGTCACGGCGCTGGATAATAAAGTTTGTTGATTAGCGTCGTCCAACTGAAGCTGCCAACAAAGATCTTTCGCCATCTGCAGCACCTTCTGCTGCCGCTCCACCAAATATACGTCAACTCATCCTCCTTTTTCGCTGCCGCCTCGTCTGCCACACGCTGACACCAGTGAGCGCACACACTATTCTGCACAAAACATACTCAAAGATTTTTCTGTAAATCTGTATCCCCAGGAGGCACAACTAATCACACAAAACTTGTCGCCTTGAATCAAGCTTCAAGTCATGTTGTGACCTTGTATCAAGCTTCAAGTCATGTTGTGACCTTGTATCAAGCTTCAAGTCGTGTCATGACCTCGTATCAAGCTTCAAGTCATGTTGTGACCTTGTACCAAACTTCAAGTCGTGTCATGACCTTGTACCAAACTTCAAGTCGTGTTATGACCTTGTATCTAGCTTCAAGTCGTGTCGTGACCTCGTATCAAGCTTCAAGTCGTGACATGACCTTGTATCTAGCTTCAAGTCTTGTCATGACCTCGTATCAAGCTTCAAGTCGTGACATGACCTTGTATATAGCTTCAAGTCATGTCATGACCTTGTATCAAACTTCAAGTCGTGACATGACCTTGTATTAAGCTTCAAGTCGTGTCATGACCTCGTATCAAGCTTCAAGTCGTGACATGACCTTGTATTAAGCTTCAAGTCGTGTCATGACCTCGTATCAAGCTTCAAGTCGTGTCATGACCTTGTACCAAACTTCAAGTCGTGTCATGACCTTGTACCAAACTTCAAGTCGTGTTATGACCTTGTATCTAGCTTCAAGTCGTGTCATGACCTCGTACAAAGCTTCAAGTCGTGACATGACATTGTATCTAGCTTCAAGTCGTGTCATGACCTCGTACAAAGCTTCAAGTCGTGACATGTCCTTGTATCTAGCTTCAAGTCGTGACATGACCTTGTATCTAGCTTCAAGTCGTGACATGACCTTGTATCAAGCTTCAAGTTGTGGACACACTATTCTGCACAAAACATACTCAAAGATTTTTCTGTAAATCTGTATCCCCAGGAGGCGCAACTGATCACACAAAACTGGTCGCCTTGAATCAAGCTTCAAGTCATGTTGTGACCTTGTATCAAGCTTCAAGTCTTGTATGACCTTGTAACAAGCTTCAAGTCGTGTCATGACCTTGTACCAAACTTCAAGTCGTGTTATGACCTTGTATCTAGCTTCAAGTCGTGTCATGACCTCGTACAAAGCTTCAAGTCGTGACATGTCCTTGTATCTAGCTTCAAGTCGTGACATGACCTTGTATCTAGCTTCAAGTCGTGACATGACCTTGTATCAAGCTTCAAGTTGTGGACACACTATTCTGCACAAAACATATTCAAAGATTTTTCTGTAAATCTGTATCCCCAGGAGGCGCAACTGATCACACAAAACTGGTCGCCTTGAATCAAGCTTCAAGTCATGTTGTGACCTTGTATCAAGCTTCAAGTCATGTTGTGACCTTGTATCAAGCTTCAAGTCTTGTATGACCTTGTAACAAGCTTCAAGTCGTGTTATGACCTCGTATCAAGCTTCAAGTCGTGTCATGACCTTGTACCAAACTTCAAGTCGTGTTATGACCTTGTATCTAGCTTCAAGTCGTGTCATGACCTCGTACAAAGCTTCAAGTCGTGACATGTCCTTGTATCTAGCTTTAAGTCGTGACATGACCTTGTATCTAGCTTCAAGTCGTGACATGACCTTGTATCAAGCTTCAAGTTGTGTCATGGCCACTGAATCGAGCTTCAAGAATCGAGGTAGTGACCTCCCTTGATTCATCAGCTTCTTCCAGAACAGACCTTCTCAGACAAGCGGATGATAATTGAAGCTGCTTCGCTCGAGTAGTTCATCCAATCAGTTAGTTGAGTCTGGAGGAAGGTCATCCTCATGTGATGGTTCTTCAGAAGACGCAGCAAGGTCACAGTGATGGAGGCGAAGAGCGAAGCTTCAGTAACGCCAGAGGCACATTGTTGCAATTGTTTGAAGAGCGTGAGTAAAGGTCAGACAAACACGTAGCTTTTAGCGGTTTTGAAAACATGGAGCCTCCGTGATCGTTAACATCTTTGATTTCACAAACCAAGTGACGAGTCGACAGTGATGGAATATACAACAGATGCTGATGCCCTGCAACTGTGGAATCATCCAGCAGACACTCAGATTAGAACACCAGAAAAACATTTTGAAACATTAATAAAGCAGAGACCTTGAAGAGAGAACAGATTTCAAGAAGACAAACTATAAATAAAAAGGTTGAGCTGTCAGAAAAATAGTACAAAAATGACTTTTGAGTGTGTGAAACTTCAGTTTCACCATCAAAGAGAAGAAAGTCTTTGTAAAGTCGTGATTTTTAAACTTCAACCAATGAAAGAAACTGTTCATGCCGTGAAATATTTAGAAGAGTCAGAGAAGCATTTGTTCAACACACTCTCATCATCTGACTCAACCGGAACCACAACCTGTCGCACGGCTACACAACTCTGGACATGACTAGATTCTACGACACACTCACACAAACGTTTTCATCTCATAAACACACACATGTATAAACACATTCTCCATTACACACATGCAAAGAAATGTTCTTTCTCATAAACACACCAACACAATAACACACAAAATCTCACACACACACTTTCTTGCCTTCAGAAACACACACAGACGTACAAACCCACAAACATACAGATACCACACACACTCGGACGACAGTAAGACACCCACATAGATTCATGCACACACTAATACACATAAGACACACACAGGAGCAACATAGACACACACTCACACACATAAACACACTCACAAAGACACGCTGACACTCATACAGCCACACACACTCACATACATGCACACATAGACACACACTCATTCATTTAAACACAGACACACACTCATAAACAAAAAACAAACACACACTCAAACACAGGCCCAAACTCACACACATACATGGACACACACCAACACAAACTCACACACTCAAACACAGACCCACACACACACATATACACACACTCACATACATTCACACACAGAGACACACAAAGACAGACAACGACACACACTGATTAGGAAGTCGACGAGGCATCAGCTGGAATCACGTTGATTTGAGAAAAGTGTGTGAAATCTGCTGTGAACAACAACCTAATCAAGCCGACATTGACGTCAGATACTTGTCATTGTGTTGGAAAACCCTGAGCGTGTCTGAAACTCGTGAAGCACGGACCGTGATGTTTGCTGATGATATAGTGACGCAGGTGAGAGGAGAGTTATGATTTGAACTTTGACCTCCTAGACAGAGCGTGATTTAAAGACTTTGATTCCTTCAGTTTGACTCAAGTTGAAATATGGACTCACCTGGAGAGAGTGAACATAGAAGGGCAGGAGCAGGAGCAGGAGCAGGAGCAGGAGCAGGAGCAGGAGCAGGAGCAGGAGCAGGAGCAGGAGCAGGAGCAGGAGCAGGAGCAGGAGAAAGAGGGAGAGAAAAGAAGGATTAGACGAGTATTAAGTTCAACTTCATGAACGTTCAGAATCCTCAGAAATCTCTCTCATCGGCCACTGACCACTGCAGGCTCAGCTGTCCAGCCCTGACTACAGTGTTGCGTCAGAACAAGGTGTTACGAGAGCGGCTGCGTCTGCTGCGTCGACGTTGTTAACCTCGTTAACGTCGCAGGAACCATTGGTTCGTAAATCATGGCGTCACCGGAGCAGCTGTAAACTCGCTCAGGAAGTCATTCAATCAGTCGAGGAGAGGTTGTTCCAGTTCACTCTTCACCGCCAGAGCCAATCAAACGTCAGCCGACAGGAAGTTCCTTCACTGATGCCAGGTTTACTGTCCAATGACACCTGACGTGAAGATGAAGACGAAGATGAAGATGAAGATGAAGATGAAGATGAAGATGATGATGTTGAAGATGAAGATGAAGATGAAGATGAAGATGAAGATGAAGATGAAGATGATGACGACGACAACGACGACAATAATGATGATGATCAAGATCGAGGTGAAGATAAAGATATAGCTGATGTAGATGATGATGATGATGTTGAAAATGATGATGCTGATGATGAAGATGATGATGAAGGTGAAGGTGAAGGTGATAATATGGAGATAAATATGATTAGGATGAGAATAAAGAAAAAGATGATGCTGGTAATGATGATGATAATGAGGATGATGAAGATAAAGCTGATGATGATGATGAAGATGAAGATGAAGATGATGATGAAGATAGAGCTGATGATGATGATGAAGATGAAGATGAAGATGATGATGAAGATAAGGCTGATGATGATGATGATGATGATGATGGTGTTGATGTTGAAAATGATGATGAAGATGATGATGAAGCTGCAGATGAAGGTGAAGATGATGATCAAGATGATGATGATGATGATGATGATGATGATGTTGTTGATGGTGTTGATGTTGAAAATGATGATGAAGATGATGATGAAGATGAAGATGAAGATAAAGCTGATGATGATGATGATGATGATGAAGATGAAGATAAAGCTGATGATGATGATGATGATGATGATGATGATGATAATGATGATGGTGATGATGACGATGATGATGATGATGATGATGAAGATGAAGATAAAGCTGATGATGATGATGATGATGATGATGACGATGATGAAGATGGTGATGAAGGTGAAGATAATGTTGTCGATGATGAAGATGACAATGAGGATGAGGATGAAGATGATGATGATGAAAATAATGATGAAGATGAAGATGAAGATGATGAAGGTGAAGATAATAAAGATGATGATGATGATGATGAAGACGAAGATGATCACACACACACACACACACACACACACACACACACACACACACACGCTTACTAAAGGTCAAGGTGATATTGAAAGTGATGTAGGAGTGACAGACCTGTTCAATTTGTTCAGACTTTCTATTTGAAGAATCACTGATCTCTCGTGCTGAGGGAATTCCTGCAAGCTGAACACACACTCTCACACACACTCTCTCACGCACACTCACACACACACACAAACAAACACACACACACACACACACCTGTCCAAGACCACAAAACTCTCCACTCTGCATCAGGTCAGTTGGCTGATATGTCAGCAGAACAGATGGATGAAGAAAACAGAGCTTTTGACTGCAGCCAAGAGGTGAGGAGGGTGAGGAAGATGTGAGGGGGGAGAGGTGAGGAGGGTGAGGAGGAGGTAAGGGGGGGCGGGGGGGGGAAGAGGGGTAGGGGGCTGAGGAGGGGTGAGGAAAAGGTAAGGGAATGGACAAGAGGTGAGGAGGAGGTGAAGAGGGGGAGGAGGTTAGAAGTAGGCAAGGAGGTGTGAAGGGGGAGAGCAGGGTGAGTGAGGGGTGAAGGGAGCAACAGGAGAGAGTGAAGTGAGGGAGGAGGGGGAGAGGTGAGGTGAGGTGAGGGGCAGGAGTGAGAGAGGTCAGAAGCTCTGAGGTGGTTAATGAAGAAGTCAGCGTGTGAACGTCCATCTGCTCAGAGCAGACTTCAGAGCTGTTCACGTCTTCCTGCATTAGGTCCCAGCTAGCCAGGGTCACATGCTCACCCACATTACACGAGGATTCGCTCGACTGTAACATGAAGTTGAAGTGAAAACATTCCTCACAATGATTTTTGTGAACACCATGCAGCGTGTGTGTATGTGTTTATACGTGTGTGTGTATTTGCATGTGTTTGTGTGTCTGTGTGTACGTATTTGTGTGTGGGAATGTGTACGGGTGTGTGTGTGTTAATGAGCTGCCATCACTTGTTACGTCTCATTATGACCACCTTTTAAATGCTCCAGGAGAACAAAATGAGTTATTTCAGCTCCATTGTCATCACTTGGATGAACAGAACACACACAAACACACTTTCTCACACACGCTAACATACACATGATTACAATATCTCAGATCTGAAATCTCTCTGCCCATGTAATGTGGGTTTGTATGTGTGTGTGTTTGAACTGTATGTGTGTGCATGTGTGTATGTGTGCGCACGTATGTGTATGTGCGTGTGTGCACGTGTGTGTGTAATAAAACACCGATCTAAAACTGTGCTGACTCAGCATTCGAAAAGCTTAAAACCATTTTAACGCTCAAATAGCAAACTATCACTTAGCTGTACGCGTTTGTGTGTGAGTGTGCGAGTGTGCGAGTGTGTGTCATTTCCAGCAATAAATCCGGAGCTTAAGAAAGAGGTGCCTGTAATGGGGGACAGATGTCGGGGACGCAGCAGATAAGGACGCACAAAGAGAGGGATGATAAGACGGAAGAGCCACTATAGCGCTGATGATAATCCTCCATCAGAGGAGAGTTGACGGCCGGAGATGTTGCACAAGATTGAAGAGAACGACACACACTTGTGCGACTGCGGGGAACGAACTGACACACTTGTGTGTCTGCGAGGAATGAACTGACACACACTTGTGTGACTGCGAGAAATGAACTGACACACACTTGTGTGTCTGCGAGAAATGAACTGACACACACTGAAGAAGATATTCTGCCTCCAGACAGCTTCACACAGCCAGTGTCCTGCCAGTGCAGCCTTGAGCTAAAAGGACACAGATTCATCACATACACATAAACACACACACTCACACAAAATCACTCAGACTGCACTGTAGCAGTGTGTCAGAATGAAATGTGTGCCGAGGATAATGAATTCATATCTGCTGTGTTATTGAATATCAGGGAGTGTGTGGGTATGAGTGAGTGTGTGAGTCTGTGTGTGTGTGTGTAAGTGTGTCCAGCGTGGAAAGGTCTAATATGCATATGCATGCTGGTGGAAGAAAAGCCCGGAGGTGTGATGGATGAGAAGAGTAACACAATCAATCCTGCGGATGAAACAGCTGCAGATCCAACACACACTAGTGCGTCTCAAACACACTCTAATCAAGGACACTCGTTTTTTCTTTCTCTAGAGTTACACACAACAATAGAAGTCCCCACGATGTTGTGTCAATGTGTGCTACGATGTTTCACAATACATTGTTGTGTATCAGGTGCTCCTTTGACTTCAGTGTGTAGTCGTGTTTGACCCATGGTTGTGGTTGTAAAGTCAGGTTAAGTTAAGTTAAGTTATGAAGACTTTGTTAAGAGTTCAATGAGTTGTGTTAAGGTGCTGTGGTTGTGTTAATGAAAACATTTTGTGTTAAGTTTTTCCATTGTTGCCTGATAAATGTGGATCATAGTTGTGTATAGTTGTATCATATTGTCTGTTAATAATCGTTTTGTTTAGTAGTTTTGTGTTGTTTTTAGTGTGTCATTGTGATGTGTAGTAGTTTATTGGTGTGTGTTAAGATTTGTTGTGTATAAATATCATTGTTGTTTTTAGTGTATCATTGTGAGGTGTAGTCTTTTTTATCGTGAGTTAAGAGTTGTTGTGTATTAATTTATAGTTGTTTTAGTGTGTCATTGTGATGTGTAGTAGTCTATTGGTGTGTGTCATTGTGATGTGTAGTAGTCTATTGGTGTGTGTCATTGTGATGTGTAGTAGTTTATTGTTGTGTGTTAAAAGTTGTTGTGTATAAATATCATTGTTGTTTTAAGTGTGTCATTGTGATGTGTAGTAGTTTTTTTCATGTGTTAAGAGTTGTTGTTTATAATTTATAGTTGTTTTTAGTGTGCCATTTTAATTTGTAGTAGATTATTGTTGTGTGTTAAAAGTTGTTGTGTATAAATATCATTGTTGTTTATAGTGTGTCATTGTGATGTGTAGTAGTTTATTGTTGTGTGTTAAAAGTTGTTGTCAAGTAGTTTATTGTTGTGTGTTAAAAAGTTGTTGTGTATAAATATCATTGTTGTTTTTAGTGTGCCATTGTGATGTGTAGTAGTCTATTGGTGTGTGTCATTGGGATGTGTAGTAGTTTATTGTTGCGTGTTAAAAGTTGTTGTGTAGTAGTTTATTGTTGTGTGTTAAAAGTTGTTGTGTCGGAGTTTATTGTTGTGTGTTAAAAAGTTATTGTGTATTAGTTTATTGTTGTGTGTTAAAAGTTTGCATTAATTCATTGTTGTTTTTGTTGTGTCATGGTTGAGTCATCGTTGCAACGTTGTGTGTCTCTTATACACTTGAAGTTGTCGAGTCCTTTGATGTTTGTCAACGACACACACGAGTAAGAGAAAAGTTGCCATGTGTCTAAAATAGCGAGAGGTCAAAGGTCGAGCGTGGCCTCCGGGCGCGAGTGCTGCCGAGAAGACGCCGAGCTCCAGCGTCGCGCCTCCATTAGTCCACGAGTCCTCTGGACGTAAGATGTCATTCAGAAGCACTCAGCGGGGACAGACGCTGCTATTTGTGTTGTTGTGCTTTCATGACTTTTTCATGACCATTTCGTGTCATTTCAACGTCGGGCAGAAGCGCTAAAATGGCCACCGAGGAGCGATGGAGGCCAAAATAGAGCTCTTAACCCTCGCCTCCCGGAGACGCAGGTGAGAAACTCCTGCACTTCCAGCTCGTGTGAAGCCAGAAGAAGCTGCAGGAGGAAACTATCCTGGACCGTTCTGACGAGTCAAAGATGCTGTGACTCCCACCTTCAGACTCGCTGTGTTAAATGAGTTGTGAAGTTCTTCTTCCTGTCGTCTACACATGGACGCTCCAGTCGTGACGGAGGTCATTAGGTGGATCTCCGCTGACAGGACGATCACGACTCGACTCTAATTACTCTGACTCCCCCCGACGAGACCACTGCCCCCCCTCAGGGATCAATTAGGATCCGAGCGAGTCTTTCTTCGCCGCCTGCAGATGTGAAACTGTCGTGAGGGGAGTTGAACCTTCAACCTCCCACAGGAAGACAGCGGTGGACTGTGGAGCTCGTTCACACGAACCAGACTCACAACAGAGTGACTCATGTTGTTAGTGACTCATGTTGTTGTGTTAGTGACTCATGTTGTTGTGTTGTGACTCATGTTGTGTTAGTGACTCATGTTGTTGTGTTAGTGACTCATGTGGTTGTGTTGTGACTCATGTTGTTGTGTTGTGACTCATGTTGTGTTAGTGACTCATGTTGTTGTGTTAGTGACTCATGTTGTTAGTGACTCATGTTGTTGTGTTAGTGACTCATGTTGTTGTGTTGTGACTCATGTTGTGTTAGTGACTCATGTTGTTGTGTTAGTGACTCATGTGGTTGTGTTGTGACTCATGTTGTTGTGTTAGTGACTCATGTTGTTAGTGACTCATGTTGTTGTGTTAGTGACTCATGTTGTTGTGTTGTGACTCATGTTGTGTTAGTGACTCATGTTGTTGTGTTAGTGACTCATGTGGTTGTGTTGTGACTCATGTTGTTGTGTTGTGACTCATGTTGTGTTAGTGACTCATGTTGTTGTGTTAGTGACTCATGTTGTTGTGTTAGTGACTCATGTTGTTGTGTTGTGACTCATGTTGTGTTAGTGACTCATGTTGTTGTGTTAGTGACTCATGTGGTTGTGTTGTGACTCATGTTGTTGTGTTGTGACTCATGTTGTGTTAGTGACTCATGTTGTTGTGTTAGTGACTCATGTGGTTGTGTTGTGACTCATGTTGTTGTGTTGTGACTCATGTTGTGTTAGTGACTCATGTTGTTGTGTTGTGACTCATGTTGTTGTGTTAGTGACTCATGTGGTTGTGTTGTGACTCATGTTGTGTTAGTGACTCATGTTGTTGTGTTGTGACTCATGTTGTTGTGTTAGTGACTCATGTGGTTGTGTTTTTGTTGTGTTGTGACTCATGTTGTGTTAGTGACTCATGTTGTTGTGTTGTGACTCATGTTGTGTTAGTGAATCGTGTTGTTGTGTTGTGACTCATGTTGTGTTAGTGACTCATGTGGTTGTGTTGTGACTCATGTTGTTGTGTTGTGACTCATATTGTGTTAGTGACTCATGTGGTTGTGTTGTGACTCATGTTGTTGTGTTGTGACTCATGTTGTGTTAGTGACTCATGTTGTTGTGTTGTGACTCATGTTGTTGTGTTAGTGACTCATGTGGTTGTGTTGTGACTCATGTTGTTGTGTTGTGACTCATGTTGTGTTAGTGACTCATGTTGTTGTGTTGTGACTCATGTTGTTGTGTTAGTGACTCATGTGGTTGTGTTTTTGTTGTGTTGTGACTCATGTTGTGTTAGTGACTCATGTTGTTGTGTTGTGACTCATGTTGTGTTAGTGAATCATGTTGTTGTGTTGTGACTCATGTTGTTGTGTTGTGACTCATGTTGTGTTAGTGAATCATGTTGTTGTGTTAGTGACTCATGTTGTTGTGTTAGCAACTCATGTTGTGTTAGCGACTCATGTTCTGCTAGCGACTCATTTTATGTTAGCAACTCATGTTGTGTTAGCAACTCATGTTGTGTTAGCAACTCATGTTATGTAAGCGACTCATGTTGTGTTAGCGATTCATGTTATGTTAGCGACTCATATTATATAAGCAACTCATGTTATGTTAATGACTCATATTATATAAGCGATTCATGTTATGTTAGCGACTCATATTATATAAGCAACTCATGTTATGTTAGCAACTCATGTTATATTAGCGACTCATGTTATGTTAGCGACTCATATTATATAAGCGACTCATGTTATGTTAGCGACTCATGTTATGTTAGCGACTTATATTATATAAGCGATTCATGTTATGCTAGCGACTCATGTTATGTTAGCGACTCATGTTTTGTTAGAGACTTATATAAGCGATTCATGTTATGCTAGCGACTCATGTTATGTTAGCGACTCATGTTATATAAGCGACTCATATTGCGTAAGCGACTCATGTTGTGTTAGTGACTCATGTTGTGTTAGCGACTCATGTTATGTTAGTGACTCATGTTATGTTAGCGACTTATATAAGCGATTCATGTTATGCTAGCGACTCATGTTATGTTAGCGACTCATGTTATATAAGCGACTCATTTTGCGTAAGCGACTCATGTTGTGTTAGTGACTCATGTTGTGTTAGCGACTTATGTTGTGTTAGTGACTCATGTTATATAAGCGACTCATTTTGCGTAAGCGACTCATGTTGTGTTAGTGACTCATGTTGTGTTAGCGACTCATGTTATGTTAAAATAGTCTAGAACAGGGGTGGGAAAACTCGGTCCTCAAGGGCCGCAGTGGCTGCAGGTTTTTGTTCCAACCAATCAAGGACACATTTTGACCAATCAGGTGTCTTAGGAGTGGCATCAGTTGATTGTCATTCTCATTGTCAAAACTTCTTTGGTTAAAATGTGCGATCGGTTGGAACAAAAACCTGCAGCCACTGCGGCCCTTGAGGACCGGGTTTGCCGCCCCTGGTCTAGTTGAAGTGGACAGACTGAAAGTCATCATGAATCATGTTAATTCTCCACAGTCTGATCTGCTGAGTCAGCAGCTGCAGGAGACATTTGCGGTTCAAAAACTCTTCTAACAAGGTTTAGTTTGACCCGAAACAAAACCTTCACTTTTTTCTTCAGAATAATTTTGAGTCGTCGGAGGAATCGCGTCGTCTTAAAATGACTTCAGACAATGTTTTTTTTTGGAAACGCTTCATTTTCTCAAAGCTGTCGGTGTTCAGAGCGACTCAGGAAGCAAAGTGAAGCAAAATTGTAATTTTCTTGAAAAACAATCCAAAAAAAGTTGAGACAAGAAATAAGTGAGTCAGTTATCAGATCATGAGTCACGACTGGGACTCAAAGATTCAAAATCAGCACTGACTTAATGTCGTGAACTGTTGTGTGTTGTTTTTAGTGTTATAAACTGTTGTGTTGGTCTTTTGTCACAAGTAGTTGTGTGTTTGTTTTTGTGTTATAAACTGCTGTGTTAGTCTTTTTGTCACAAGTATTCGTCTGTTGGTTTTTGTGTTATAAACTGTTGTGTTAGTCTTTTGTCACAAGTAGTTGTCTGTTGGTTTTTGTGTTATAAACTGTTGTGTTAGTCTTTTTGTCACAAGTAGTTGTCAGTTGGTTTTGTGTTATAAACTGTTGTGTTGGTCTTTTGTCTGTTCTAGCGTTTTATGTTGTATTAGCGACTTATGTTGTGTTAGTGAGCTTTGTTGTGTTCTAGTGATTTATGTTGTGTAAGTCAGTTTTGTTGTGTTCTAACGACTTTTGTTGTGTTCTAGCCTCTTGTGTTGTGTAAGTGACTCATGTTGTGTTTGTGAGTCATGTTGTGTTAGCAACTTCCGTTGTGTTAGCAACCTATGTTGTGTTAGCGTCTTATGTTGTGTTAGCGTCTTGTGTTGTGTTAGTGAGTTGTGTTGTGTTCTAGTGACTTATGTTGTGTAAGTGAGTTTTTTTGTGTTCTAGTGACTTTTGTTGTGTTCTAGCCTCTTGTGTTGTGTTAGTGACTCATGTTGTGTTTTCAAGTCATGTTGTGTTAGCAACTTTCGTTGTGTTATCAATCTATGTTGTGTTAACAACTTATGTTGTGTTAGCGTCTTATGTTGTGTTAGCGTCTTATGTTGTGTTAGCGTCTTGTGTTGTGTTAGTAACTCATGTGTCAGTGACTGTTATTTTAGTGATTCACGATTCATGTTGTGTTGGTCTTTTTGTCATAAATAGTCGTGTGTTGATTTTCATGTGTTGATCTTTGTGTCATTATCAGTTGAGTGTTGATCTTTGTGTCATTAACAGTCGTGTGTTGGTCTTTGTGTCATTAACAGTTGTGGGTTGATCTTTGTGTCATTAACAGTTGTGTGTTGATCTTTGTGTCGTTAACAGTTGTGTATTGGTCTTTGTGTCTTTAACAGTTGTGTGTTGGTCTTTGTGTGTGTTTGCAGATGAATGTAAATTCCATGTAATCGTTCAACTGTTGTCGTGAGTGGCGACGGCTCCTTCGCGTTCTAAACTGTTTCAAGTGACATGAAAGAAGAGATTTGTCTTGTTCTTTGTTGCTTCGAGCAAAAACTCAGATTTCCGTACGTGCAGAAACATTACGACCACAAGCGCAACTCATTATGCAGTTTTGTTTTTTTCGCCTGAAGACAAAACTAGAGATGAAAATAAAGTCTGACTCACTGTACCAACGTACAGCCTGACGGAAGGACCAGTTGCCATGGCGACAATCCAGCACTCTGTTTACGCCACAATCGTCGTCGGTATTAGGATGCCAACACGATGCACTCACGGTGACACCAACGGAGTCAATGAGGTGAGATCGTTGGACTCGCCAAGTCCGTCGGGAGCTCCTCGAAGAGCTGGAACAACTTAGTGAAGTTTCTTCTCAAGATGTTCGAAATGATGACAATCCAAACTTACGTAGTGTGTTGTGCATGAGTGTGTGTGTGTGTGTGTGTGTGTGTGTGTGTGTGTGTGTGTGTGTGTGTGTAAATTGGCTGATGTAAATTGACTTTCCAGTATAATTTAGTGAGACAAAGTCTTTTATTGTGTTGTGAGAATCTCTGACTTCAGGCTCAAGGTTTATGATTTGAGACACACACACACACACACACACACACACACACACACACACACACACACACACACACACACACACATACACACACACACACAGAAGCCAAAAATAAATCGCTCAGGTTCCAGCTCAGAGAAACAGGATTGGAAGCAGCGAGATAAAAACATTAGCATCTACTTAAAACACAAAAAGAGAGTGTGTGTCACCCTTTACAGAGACGGAGACTCACAATAGGAACAACACACGACAGCAGAGGACAAAGACAACAAACAAAACCGAGTCTCTTATCTGTTTTCTTCACGAGGACCAAAGTCATGTCTGCGGCCGGACCCGCGGAGGTGAAAAAAGCTCCCAAGATGCACCACAACAATCTCACAGCAGTTGTGTGTCGGGTTTATTTCCAGGTACAGTTATCGTGGTGTCGTCCAGAGGAAGTCATTTGGACACAGCGGGTAAGTCCGGAGTGAGTCTCTTAGACGGTCGACCGGGTTTAACTTTCTCCTCACAGAGCAGCAGAACCAGAGCTAGAGCTTTGACTCACAGACAGATGATCATCAACCTCAGGGTCAACTCAACAAATCAGTCACTTTAGCTGCCATTTATCTCACCTAAGGCTGTGTGTGTGTGTGTGTGTGTGTGTGTGTGTGTGTGTGTGTGTGTGTGTGTGTGTGTGTGTGTGTGTGTGTGTGTGTGTGTGCGTGCTTGTGAGTGTGTCTCCCAACAGACAGGTGATGAATCCAGCCAGCTCATGTGATCTGCAGATTAAATCACCCCGACAAGAGAAGCGATTACCTGTTTGTGGCAGCGACAGGCTCACACACACACACACACGCACACATGCACACACGCACAATCAAACTCACACACTCGTTGTCGTACCAAGAAAAGTCGGTATTGGCTACTGACCCCTGAACCGAAACATCAGTTACACGGACAAGATGATGATTTATTGTGTGTGTGTGTGTGAGCGTGTGTGTGTGTAGGTGCGGTGTGTACGTGTGTCGGCCGGTCGCTGCTACAAACAGTGTGCGGGTTTGCTGACGCCGGGATTGTGCGATGCCCCCCTTCAGCCCGCCCATAAATCAGCCATCAGCTGCAGAGCAGATCGAAACAGCAGAGTGTGTAGCAGGCAGCAGTGTGTGAGTCCCTGCAGTGACTTGTGAGTCTTTGTTTGATTAGAAACTCACACAGAGAATCTTCAATGAGGCATTTTGTCTCTCAGGTGGACCCTGAGACGCCGCCTCACCTGAGAAGGGGAACGTTTTTGTGTGGGTGTGTGTGTGCGTGTGTGTGTAGGTATGTGTGTGTGTGTGTGTGTGCGGGAACACAGAGAGGATTAAAAGGCAAAAAATATGACAGAAGGGAAGTCCTATTTAAAGGGACAATAATACACACACACACACCAACACACACTGACATTTCTCTATAATTTAATAATTGATTAAAAAACATTTGGCACTGGTTCAGCTCCAAATTATTTCCATAATTCTATGACAATTTATTTCAAGCTTAATTGTTTCTTCATTTAGCTTCTCGAATAAAGTGTTTTGTGAAATATCGAAAGTTTCTAATTGATAACAGAATTTTTTGTTGTTGTTTGTTTTAATTGTTTAATGTCTCGTCAAGCCCTCGGGGGTCAGAGGTCAATGCGGAGTCACAACTTTTCCTCCGGATGACGGATCGTCGTCATTAACGTCGTCGTGTCCTGAGCGTGTGTCGCCGCGGCGCCCTCTAAAGAAAAAGCTAATAAGCAATAATGACGGCGTTTCAACAGCCTGTCCATCATGGTGACGGCTCGAGTCTGGCCCCTGCTGGAGGGCGGCGGGTACGACAGCGCTCATTAATTAAACGGCTGAATGAGGCGCACTAACGATCGCACGTCTGTCGTTAGCGGCGCCGCGCTGACCCGCCGAGCTACCTGTGTGAAATTAATAACCGTCGAGAGTTGAAGAGCGAAGAGACGGATGGAGCCGCGGTTACGACCCGGTCAGGACGCTAATGTTCACTAATGAGCCGGAAAAAGGAGTCTCAGAAAAGGAGATCCAGGAGGACCGGAAACTGAGTCAGAGCCAAGATTATGACCTGGAACAAGATGAGGATACAACCATGACAGGACCAAGGTCAGAGTGAGGGACATGGCCATGATAAGTACCTGGACGAAGTTTCCCAGTGAAGACCAGGATAAGGACCAAGGCAGCAGTAAAGACTAGGACCAGGATAAAAGACCAGGACCAATGTCCCAGTGAAGCCCAGGACCAGGATTAGGACCTGGGCCAATGTCCCTGTAAAGACCAGGATAAGGACCAAGGTACCAGTCAAGACTAGGACCAGGATAAGGACCAGGACACAAGGTCCCAATGAAGACCAGGACCAGGATAAGGACCAGGACCAATGTCCCAGTGAAGACCAGGATAAGGACCAGGACCAAGGTCCCATTGAAGACCAGGACCAGGATAATGACCTGGGCCAATGTCCTTGTAAAGACCAGGATAAGGACCCAGGTAACAGTTAAGACTAGGACCAGGATAAGGACCAGGATAAGGTCCCAGTATAGACAAGGATAAGGATAAGGACCAGGATAAGGTCCCAGTAAAGACTAGGACCAGGATAAGGACCAGGACCAAGGTCCCAGTAAAGACCAGGACCAGTATAAGGACCTGGATCAATGTCCCAGTAAAGACTAGAACCCATACCAAGGTCCCAGTAAAGACCAGGTTAAGGACCAGGACCAAGGTCCCATTGGAGACCAGGACCAGGATAAGGACATGTGCCAATGTCCCTGTA